>NC_064824.1:97423107-97726137 GCF_024166365.1 Elephas maximus indicus
GTATGTATAAACTGAAAATCTCCATGTACCGAATCATGAATTACAGTGACTTTTATTTTAACTACAGACATACATACATTCTTGCAGGAAAATCTTGAGCCACATGTCATATAAGTGACATTTAAGAATTTTTAAATGATTCAGGATGTATATTCTGTATTAACTGATGCACAATAAATGTGCATTTTCTTCTCTGACACTATGTATGTAAAAAATTACAAATCAAATAAATATGTCCTATTTGTGTTATTTAAAACATCCAAAAAAAAAAACCCAAACCCAGTGCCATCGAGTCGATTCCAACTCATAGCGACCCTATAGGACAGAGTAGAACTGCCCCATAGAGTTTCCAAGGAGAGCCTGGAGGATTCAAACTGCTGACCCTTTGGTTAGCAGCTGTAGCACTTAACCACTACGCCACTAGGGTTTCCGTTGAAAACATATAGTCAAATCACTTGATATCTTCCTTACCTGCTGTTCATATTGACTTCGTATGGTTAGATCTTAGGAAGTTTCTCTGCCTGGATGTTCAACAGAATAAAGCAGCAGAATCACTCAACAGTAATGCTTCTTTCAGGTAAAAAATGGTAGAAGCAGCTAATTCACGTGTATTTAGATCATTTCACTCAGTTTTCAAGTGTTCATAGGAGACTACAAAAGGATAGCATTGAAAATGTTGATAAAGACTAATCGATTCTTAAACACAGAAGTGTATAAACATCTTTAGGTAACTGTTGATTGACCTGAAAGAGTCATTTGTAAATAACTTACTTCACTTTAATTTCACTTTTGTAATTTTCTTTAAATGCTGTTTAGTAAATAGTAATGTTTTACTAAGCATTTGAAATCTAAATGGTTGAGTATTCAATACCTTGAATCAATATTTTTTAGGAGGTAGTAACAAAACACATACATGGTACTTATCCGTCACCATTCTAAACTTTCTTACATGCAACCTTTGCTACTGTTCAGATACAGTAAACACATTGAACAATCCAATATAAGTCTAATAATAAATCTATTTTGCCCTACACCCATATGAAATATAATTTAAGTACTTTATTATTCCCAGTTTATAGGTGAGAAAACAGAGGCTCCTCGAGGTTTAATAACCTACCCAAGGCCACATGCATTGTGAGTGATAGAGCCAAAGTTTTAACCCAAGCGGAGTGTTTCCAGAATCAATCATCTTAATCACTGCATTAACCTGTAACCTGTAATCTTAAACTCTGGAGGAAGCAAAGTCGTAGAAGAGAAAGTAAATAAACTCTTCACGTAATGAGAAAGAAGGGGACAGATTTTCTGTACAATGTAGAATGAGTCTAATTGTTACTAGATATTGATGCTTTTCACAAAAGAAAATACAGAACATTAACACCAACCCCGACATAAGCTAAATTCATTTTTTTTATTTAAAGCAATTGAACACACTGGGTTCTCAGTTAAAAGGAATAGGAAAGACCATCTTGCTTTGCTGTTTATAAAGCCAGTAGAGCCTTAACCTCTAACACACACATGCCTACACACACTTGTAGACACACATACGCACACACACCCATGTCTGAGATGCAAAATCAATCTAGGTGGTTTCACGTTTCTGGAGAGAGCAGGCAGCTGACAGGAGCAATATCCCTACTCTCCAATGTGTTCTCCGTTTCTGTGTTTTCCTCATGAAGATCTTAAGCAAGAGACAAAATCTTCAGTAATCGGCCAGTGAGGTAGCTCTGTAGGGCTCAGGGGCAGAGAGACCAAGGTGAGAAGCTAGCTCTTCTACTTACTTACTGGGTTACCTCGAGAAATTTATTTAATCCCTCTGAGCTTCAGGGCTGTCTTTTAGGAGAAGAGAATAATAATACCTACGTCATAAAGTTATTGTATGTAGGCCCGCCCGGGACAAGAATACAAATAGAGGCCCACATACCATATGTCTAAATATTTAAAAGTTATAAATCAAGCCAACAACCTGTTAAATAAAATATGTTCTATCCTACTACCTTGACAAATATACCTTCATAATGACAAAATCAAAAACAATATGTGTAAAGCTATGATATTTATATGACCAAAAGTTGGCAAATACCAAAGACTAGGCCTTCTGTTGATGGGCCAGCGATGTTTGGATGAGTAAAAAAAATAAAAACCTAAACAATGCATAAATTGTTATGCATTTATTCCATAACACTAGTTTTTTTGCCTTTATTTCAGCAAAATGATTATGGTATTTTTATGCAAATGACGCGCACCTTCTACATTGGTTTGCTAACTGGGCCCTCCCCCCACGAGGTATTTTCATGAGTGCTACTATGCCAAATTTTTTTTTACATGTTGCTGTAAAACAAATTAGCATAGGGAGAGTGTGCAGTTGGCAAGCAAATGTAGAAGGCGCGCGTTATTTGCATAAAAATACGGTAATTTGTTAAAATCAATATTTTTGCATAATTTACTTTCTATTGACCATAATAATCTAAAGAATTTTAAAATAGCATATAATTAAATTCAAAATATGTATAAAATTTAAATATAGTTTATCAAAAGTATGTAATTTAAAATATTAAAATCCAAAATAAAAATTATTATTCATGGTTCCCCAAAAAGTTATATCCTTCTAATATTTGGTTATCAATTACAGTTGATTTAAGTATAAAACTAATAAATTAGAATTATGTACTACAGCTGAATACTTTTCATATATGTTGTTAAAATTTAATTAAATCATATTAAATATTTTAATAAATCTATTTATAAAGTCTAGCTTTCAGTCCATCTAGTTGCCAATATAAAGAATAGATATTATATTTCCTCTCATATGATACATATAAATATATGTGTATATATGTATATAATCTATATATGTAGATATGCATACACAGAAATTGAAGAGTAATATACATTGTTTTTACAGCAAAATGTTCCTTAGGCTCCATGTGCAAGTGCTACAGATTCTATGCTAATAGATGAGTGCTGCTGAAACCTCTAATCAAACACAAAAGAAGAAAATGAAGCTCAACACTCCTGAGAAACAGTGCTCTGCTATGCAAGAATCTGCTTTTATGTTATCTGAGAAGGATTTACTAATAAATCAGTTTGTCTTTTCTCTTACTTATATGCTTCCATGGAGCCCTGGTGATGTAGTGGTAAGAGCTACAGCTGCTAACCAAAAGGTCAGCAGTTTGAATCCACCAGCCATTCCTTGGAAACTCTATGGGGTATATGCTTCCACAGCTCAAATCTTCCCCACGCTCCAAATCAGTGTTCATCTCTGAGGTCAACATCCACAAACGATCTCTGCAGCATGTTGACGAGCTCTCCTTCATTTCAAAGACATAGAACAAGAAGATGTAGAGAAGCATTGGTCTGGAGTCATGAGAGCTAATGTTTAACTATCAGGTTGTGACCATGCTGAGCCTATCCTTGAGGAGCTCACTGTCCAGTCTAACCTGGAAGATGCCAAAGTACCTAATAAACGTATGTTTGTTTTGCTTTGCTTTGTTTTTGTATGTAGGGCCCTCTAAAAGGAATGGTGGTGGAATGGTTAGATGCTCATCTGCTAGCCGAAAAGTCAGCAGTTCCAACCCACCCAGCTTCTCCACAGAAGAAAAGATCTGGCAATCTGTTCCCATAAAGATTACAACCTAGGAAGACACATGGGGAATTTCTACTCTGTCCTATAGGATTGCTGTAAGTCAGAATCGACATGATGGCACACAACAACAACAATAAAACCAAAAAAAAGAAAAAAATCATTACCTCTAGTTGATTCCAACTCATAACAACCCTAGAGGACAGAGTAGAACTGCACCATAGGGTTTCCAAGCCTGTAAATCTTCACAAAAGCAGACTGCACATGTTTCTCCTGTCCAGCGGTTGGTGGCTTCAAATTGCCAACCTTTAGGTTAGCAACCAAGTACTTATTCACTGTGTCACCAGGACTCCTTAACAACAACAATGAACTCATTGCCATATAATCAACTCCAACACATAGCGACCCTAAAGGACTGAGTAGAACTGCCCAATAAGGTTTCCAAGGAGCAGCTGGTAGACTTTAGCTGCTGACCTTTTGGCTCCTTAACGACAACAATAACCCGTTGCCATCTAGCAGAGTAGAACTGCCTCATAGGGTTTCCAAGGAGTGGTTGGTGGATTCAAACTGCCAATCTTTTGGTTAGCAGCCAAGCTGTTAACCACTGCACCACAACAACAATAGGGCCCTCTGAACATATGACCCAGGGCCTGGGCCCCTCTGCCCAGCTCTAAAAGAAGTCCCAGTCATATGGGTTAAATATGCACATAGTATAGCATACCAGTCACGTACTAAGTGCACATTAGATAGTAGTCCTAATGATGATGAGTTCTGTCAAGAGTGTTTTTTCAATCTGAATGCCATATATGTTCAATTCTGGAACTTAGTCTCTGACTATCTTTTAAACATCCGTTGTGGAATTAAGAGAACTTTCTATTTCTGTGGTGATATTGATTAATGTGGAGATTTTCAGTCATTCATTAATACATTCATTCATCCAACTAACATTTACTTGGTACCTACTATGTGCCAGGCACTGGGTTACAGACTGCGTGAGTTTCACAGCCTAGGAAGTGGTTTTCAGCTAGGGATGATTTTGGCCTCCAGGGTACATTTGTCAATCTCTGGAAATATTTTTGGTTGTCACAACTGGGGATGGGAGGGGAGTTGCTACTGGCTTCTAGTGGGTAGAGTTCAGGGATGTTGCTAAACATTCTATAATATACAAGAGGGCTTCTCACAACAAATAATTACCTGGCCCAAAAAGTCAATAGTGCCAAGGATGAGAAACACTGGTCTAGGGAGAGAAATAAACTATGCATTAAAATCTAATATATACACAATGTGTTATGACACTGTAGAAACACAGTAGAGGTAGCTACAGGTTTATCACTGGAGAACTCTTTATTCTTAGGGTCATCAAATCATCTTGAGCCTATATTTGAACATTAACGGTCTGAAGCACTAAACTGTCAGGTTATAATTCTTTCCACTTGAATAACAGCATCAGTAGGTGTAGTAAACAGCATAATAAGGTTCTCCAAAGATGTCCACAAAGGAGCCCTGGAAGTGCAACAGTTAAGCACTTGGCTGCTAACCAAATGGTTCATTTTGTTCAAACCCATCCAGCAGCTCTGTGGCAAAGGACCTGCCAATCTGCTTCTATAAAGGCTACCGTCAAGAAAACCCTATGTGGCCATTCTACTCTGTCATATGGGTTTGCTATGTGTCAGAATCCCAGGGGTGCTGCCAGAATCAACTTGACAGCACCCAACAACAATGAAGGTATCCACATCCTATACTCCAGAATCTATGAATATGTTACATGGCAAGGGAGAATTACGGTTGCAGATGGAATTAGGTTTGCTAATCCACTGGCTTGAAGACAGGGAGATTATTTTGGGTTACCCAGGTGGTACTAAAGTAACCACAAAGTTCTTAAATTTGGAAGAGGGAGGCAGAATAATCAGTATCAGAGTGCAATGTGAGATTGGTCATCACTGGCTTTCAAGATGGAAGGGAATCATGAGCCAAGAAATGCAGGAAGACCATAAAACTGAGAAAGGCAAGTAAAAGGATTTTTTTCCTACAGAAAGGAACGCAACCCCACTGACACCTTGACTTTAACCTAATGAGACCCATTTTAGACTTCTGATATCCAGAATTGTAAGACGATGTATTTGTGCACTAAGTTTGTGGTAATTCATTACAGCAGACAAAGGAAACTAATACAGTAAGAAATACAGTAGGACTCCTAAAACATCAATAAAATATGAGAGGATAGAATATCAGCAGCAATACTCTCATATGAAATGTGATTTATTCATTTATTCATTGGTTAAATTAGAATTTGCATACCATCTTATTGGTTTCTGCCGACATGGGTAACGTAGACACTCTATTCACTGGTCCATTTGGTAGAAGTGTAGCTAATTGTGTACTCCTAGTTAAGAAGACCCCATGAAGAAGAGAGTGAAGAGAATGAACCCATGTGCTTATTCCATTGCCCTGAACTAAGGATACCTGTGGTAGATTTTTGGTCATGCTAGTAATTGTCTGCATCACCCTGAAAAATTTCCATTACCTACCTTGGCATTAATTTTCTCAACCATAAATTAGGAATTTGGACTAGATAGTGAATTTCTCAAGGAAAGGACTCATGTCCTAATCATCTTAGTGATGATCCCAGTAGCCAGCACGAAGAAAATATATAGTATTTGTTGAATAAATGAGCCATCTCTGTGTTTCTATAATTATCATGTTATCTCTTCCCAATTTTTATTTTGTGTTTTGCCATCATTCACCCACAAGTCTCCTCTGTTTCAGCATCCCTCCTAGGAGCCCAATAAAGGCACAAGATACTAGAAAGGGAAAAGGAATTCTGCTGCCCACTTTAAAGACATAAAAAATTACAGAGTTTTGCCTAGAAGGTGAACTGTCTGGGGTATAGATGAAATCCCTGACAGCCTGTTTTCAACACAGACAGAGAAAAATCATCTGAGTCTCAATGAAGAAAAATCAGTGGTGAAACAAGATAACACAACACAGAAACACTAAATTATGGAAGGATTTCATCTCAAATGTTTAGTCCTTTTATTTCTCTGTCTTCCTTTCTGACCTTCTGTCTAAGTCCTGCTAACTTCAACAGTGACATTAAAAGCCCTCTCACAAAACCTTCCTTGCTATTCAAACCCCTATTGGCCTTCTTTTTTGATACTCGATATTAAAAAAACCATTGCCGTTGAGTCGATTCTGACTCATAGTGACCCTATAGGACAGAGTAGAACTGCCCCATAGAGTTTCCAAGGAGTACCTGGTGGATTCAAACTGCTGACCTTTTGGTTAGCAGCCGTAGCACTTAACCACTACACCACCAGGGTCTCCACTCTATAGTAAAAAAAAAAAAAAAAAATAGTAGGACCTGAATTTTTTTGTATACTGAACATTTTAGTCATTATTTATACTCTTTTTCAAACTTCTACAAATGTTCTTAATCAAAAATTTAAGTCCTTTGAAATAATTCTTCTTTCTTATATTTTTTGCAAATGTCCTACAAGAGTTTTCACAGTCCTGGGCACATGCCAGAGAAATCTGAAAAACAGCTACCAGGCCAACTGACTGGAAGAGATCCATATTTATGCCTATTCCAAAGAAAGGTGATCTCACCAAATGTGGAAATTATTGAATAATAATATTCATATCACACACAAGTAAAATTTTACTGAAGATCATTCAAAAGCAGTTGCAGAAATACAATGACAAGGAACTGCCAGAAATTCAAGCTGGATTCAGAAGAGGACGTGGAACCAGGGATATCATAGCTGATGTCAGATGGATCATGGCTGAAAGCAGATACCAGAAAGATATTTACCTTTATTTTATTGACTATGCAAAGGCATTTGATTGTGTGGGTCATAACAAATTATGGATAACACTGAGAAATTAGTTGAAATTAGAAATAATCCAAGAAGGTAGACTATATTAAGAAGATTGGGGCATCACGATTGGAGGAAGACTCATTAACAACCTGCGTTATGCAGGTGACACACTTTGCTGAAAGTGAAGAGGACTTGAAGCACTTACTGACGAAGATCGAAGACTACAGCCTTCAGTATACATTACACCTCAACACAGAGAAAACAAAAACCTTCACAACTGGACCAATAAGCAACTTCATGATAAATGGAGAAAAGACTGAAGTCATAAAAGACTTTATTTTACTTGGATCCACAATCAACACCCATGGAAGCAGCAGTCAAGAAATCAAGACACATTGCATTGGGCAAATCTGCTGCAAAACACTTCTTTAAAGTGTTAAAAACCAAAGATGTCACTTTGAGGACTAAGGTGCACCATGGTATTTTCAACGCTTCATATGCATGTGAAAGCTGGACAAAGAAAAGGAAAACTGAAGAAGAATTGAAGCCTTTGAATTATGATGTTGGCAAAGAATATTGAATATACTATGGACTGCCAAAAGCATGAAAAAATCTGTCTTGGAAGAAGTACAGCCAGAATGTTCCTTAGAAGCAAGGGTGATGAGATTTCATCTCAAATACTTTAGACATGTTATTAGGAGGGATCAGTGCCTGGAGAAGGTCATCATGCTTGATAAAGTGGAGAGTTAGCAAAAAGAGGAAGACCTTCAACGAGATGGATTGACACAGTGACAAGCATAGCAACTATCATGAGGATGGCGCAGGACCGGGCACTGTTTCGCTCTCTTATGCTTAGGATGGCTAAGAGTCGGAACAAACTTGACAGCACCTAACAACAACAACAACAACAGGCACATGAAAATGCCTTTTGATTTAAAGTGAATATTAGCTAAATTGAACACTGAGGCTTCTCAGTATTTTTATCAAATAAATTTGGAGATTTAATTCCAATTCAGGCAAAACAGTAAAAAATATTGACTATATGAAGAAAAATAAAGTGATTCTAAATCCATTAGTCACATTAAAGCAACCAAAACAAGTATCAGTGCAAACAAGAGGGGAGGGTGGGAAAAGCAGGGGCGAGTGGGACAAATTTCTAGTCCATGTAAAGAATGAAAACCTGCTAAAAGCATCCATCCCCCGATGGGTAGTTGTGTCAGATTTGGTGTTATTGTGCGGGTCCCGCTGCCTTTGGTCTACACAAATGTCATAGATATAAGAGCTGATGGATAACTCTTTAAACAATATAGAAAGGGCATTCAGGAACAATTGTTTTATGTGGTAGGCATTACGCAGTTGAAAGCTTCTCTTAAGAGATCCCTGAAACTGGAATATAAATAATACCTACCGTGCATGCTGAAATAGATTTTATTTTTAAAACATTTTTACTATGTTCACCATCTCTAACCGCCTTTTCATCATAACACATGCCCACATGAGCATAGTATTGCTCTTAAGGAATTTCAACTTAGAATCCAGCATGAATGATAACTCTTTATACTGTTCATCCAAATACCATCTGACTATAGTCATTAGCACTGCTATTCTCTGGGCCATGCCACCTTGGCTTTTGGGAAGTAAAGAAAAATGATGCTTATTGATTTCATCTCATTTTGGGGAGGTAAGTAGAAAATCAAATATATTAAATCATCTTATAGTTTATTTCTTTAAAAGATAACACTTAAATTTTTGAGGAATTTTCAAAGCCAATAAATAAATTTTATACCGTGGTTCCCAAATGTTGCTCCGAAGTCTTTAATTCTTATCTAAAATATGAAAGAGACTGCATTTTATACCATATCGATTTCATCAGAAATGACAAAGTGCCTTCCCTTTCATTCCCATTCATTCCTAAAAGTCTTCAGAGTACATTTATCCTCTACTTGATTCAATACAGATTTAATGTTCTTACAAAAGTCACTTTGTAAAATTTTTAAATGGTTCAAGTTTGCAAAATTCTGCCAAGTTCATGAAACAATGGCAAATTAAGCATAATGTTGCAATGCAATCAATGTCCATAAAAATAAGTGATCCACTAAGTATTTGGCATTTACTTAGTAATGCCTGAGAGTGGAAATAATTATTATTGCCTTGTATTCTAACCCAGTTTTAACATTGTTAATATATCTGCAACTGGCTAGCTTCTACACATATGATATACAGAAGAATAATCTGCTAAAATATTAATCACTATCTTTTTTTTTTTTTTATTGAAGGCAACTCAAAACACAAAGAACATAATTTCCTTATTACCCTCCATCCTGGAAGAATAGCCAAGCTCTTTTTTCCTATACTCTTGAGCTTCCCTGGTCCCAGGCGATTTGGTTTTCCAAAGCCTATGTTCATGGAGGCAGAGATCCAAACTGTCTGGGAGGGTAAAAGATCCAAGGGTTGAGGGAGTAGAAGGTGGTCCAACCTCAGGGAGAAGGAATGTGATATTTCTTTCATTTCAAGGGTCATAATACACATGCAAAGCTGCTAAAAAATATATTAACTTTCACCTGAATTCACATTTATAACTCTCACTAGATTTCTAGGAGACAACCCACCATCTTCTCTAGGAATTAAGTGATTTTGGCTATGCAAATATCAAAACTCACTGTACTCAAGGGTTCTCTGCTTTTTGTTCTGATCACAATTAATGACTCACCTTGTGCTTTCTAAAATAAGTTTACTAACTTCAGTATAATTTTACAAGTAGAAATTATTTTCTGAGAAAGTGCATCGCCCTTTCTGCTAGCTAACTTTATAATAAGATATCCAAAGGCAGTAGCCTAGTCACGACCTCTATCCACAATATAAATGCTCTAATTTTCTGCCTGGGATGAATACTAAAAAACAAATGAGCAGAAACGAGACTCAATCAGGTTTTTAAAAGTCTCTTACACAGGTAGAATTACTTATAAGAAAGACTGTCTTTCCAAGGGGTATATTTCCTGGTTTAAGACAATATTCCATAAAGCAAAAGAGTATGTGAAAACCCATAAGAAAAAATTAATTTACTTGGAAAACCACAAATTAGTATCAATTGTCTACCTCCTGGGTGAAGTATGTTATTCAGGAAGAATTTAATGAGGACAAATTCAGGGTGCTGAGAAACGCCCTTTCACAAGCAACTACACAAAAAATATCTTTTGTGCTGTTCTTCTGGTATCTTTTTCCTAACTTTTCCTTATTTCCAATTAATGACCTCTTGTTTGCAGTGTTGAAATTGGGTTCTTTTAATCAGTCAGTTGAGTAAATTTTTTAAGAAACAATGATAATTTTTTTGTCTTCATTATTTCAAAAGAGAAGCCCAAACTTCCTTTCTATTTCTCAATTATCTAAACTGCATCAGCAATGTCTGTCCTTTGCTAAAGGTAAATATATTCAAACGTACAGGTAAGGGATTGTGTTCAACAAAGGCCATTTATTTTTTAGATTTGAGGCAGTTTCTAGTTAAAAGCTAAAGATCATATCAGCAAAATTAATGTGTCTTTATTACCTTTCCCAAATGGATCTAATTTATAAATGCGTATAGCTTTCTCAGTAGTGCTCAAACTTTTACACAAACTCTGTAGTATGTGGAAACCTTGGTGGTGTAGTGGTTAGGAGCTACAGCTGCTAACCAAAAGGTTGGCAGTTCAAATCTACCAGACACTCCTTGGAAACTCTATGCGGCAGTTCTACTCTGTCCTATAGGGTTGCTATGAGTCAGAATCAACTTGATGGCAGTGGGTTTGGTTTGGTTTTGGGTCTATAGTATATAAAAAAAATTTTCTCCCCAAAATCAAGGATGGCACGTGATGACTTATCACATCTCCTCAAGCTACAATGTGTGTGTTTTACGTGTTACCTAGTGTTCTTAGCTTGAGTAAAATAAATTCATTGAGCATAGTATCCAGACTCTTCATATTAATTTATCAACCTACAAGTTATATAAATATATTTTTAATAAGATCTTTATTTTTTTTAAGTAGGAATTTCAAAGATAAGAATGCCAAAACACAAAGTTAAATATTCTTTCAAACAATACTTTTTCCATGCTTCCACTCAACCCCAAAGTACACTCATAAAAAAAAAAACACTCATGGACTACCCATTTTTAGAATTGCGCAGTGCTGAGGCTTTCAATAAATTCCAGGAAAACATCCTCTAATATCACCAGTGTACAGTTTTAAATTGCCACCTTATATATTAATTTAGTGTGTTAAATTTGCATAAGAGGGATGCACGATGTAATGTGGAGCCTAGAATTTAGAAGTTCCTCATTGAGGTACATAAAATCGCAAACAATATTGAATAAACAAAGGGGATTTCATGCACTTAATTAAATTGACAGTTGAAAACTTTGGCTATTATGAAGTTATTTTATCTTTTTATTTTAAATGATATTCTTTCAGTAATAAACACCAGTATTCTTTAAACCTACTTCACTTTTTCCAATAAGTAAAGACTATAAAAAAATTTAAGAATATGTTTATTGTTAAATATTACATGGAGACATTCTACTTAGCGAAAAAAAAAAAAGCCCCTTATGTTTACATTTTGTTTCTAAGGCTGCTTACTTGAATCCTCTCTGCATTGAGAAGTAAACAGCACTTGTTATCTCTTAGTCTATAAAAAAAAATTTTTTTTTTTAAGTCTATAATGGGTGTTTAAATAGTAGGAGTTAATCATTACCTAATTGTGTCAGCCTTTATCCACTCTGCTGTACAGGTATGGAGACCTGGTGGTGCCCAAAACCAAAACCAAACTGCTGTCGAGTTGATTACAACTCATAGCAACTGCATAGGACAGTCGTTACAAAATTAGCTGCTAACCAGAAGGTTGGAAGTTCAAATCCACCAGCCACTCCATGGAAATCCTATGCGGCAGTTCCACTCTGTCGTATAAGATCACTATGAGTTGGCATAGTGACAACTCATGGCAATGGATTTTGACTTTTTTTAAACTACAGGTATAGCTGCCTTCAGCAGAAAGTGTGAGGGAGAGAAAAAAAGCAGGATCAGGCTTCCGGTGACATTTATCCTCTGAAAAGAAAAATGTTAATAAGAAAATAATCCTTGTGTTTATTCAGGAAACTGTTCAATGTCTTTATTTTGTGTGAGACTTTTTCCCTGCCTTTAAGAAGTGGATGAGGAGCCTAAGTTCATGATGGGATATGACAGAGAAAGAGAAGAGAGAGGAGCTGTTAGTATTTCTATTCATTCCTGGTGCTCCCAACAAATGAATAATTTTTATTTATCACAGTTCAATAGCCACATCTTTCCAATACAGAAAAAATTAAAAAAAAAATTCTAATAGTATCTACCACTTTAATCAACTCAGTATTAAAAACTGGCAAGATTCTAAAACCACTCAGCTTTATTTACAGGATCTGAAGCTTGTAAACATGTGAAAATATAATAATTCCATCTTTTTCCTTTAAAGTATACATTTCATGTGGAAGCATTCAGGCTGGCCTTTAATAAATAAAGCTTTTTAAAAAAAGTTTTAGTAGAAAAGAGATTTTAAGATGAGTGTTATGTTGTTGTTAGCCTCCGTTGAGTCTGGTCTGACTGATAGCGACCCTATGTACAACAGAAAGACAGACTGCTTGGTTGCATAATCCCTACTGAAGGCTGTGGTCTTTGATCTTCACCAGTAAGTGCTTCAAGTCCTCTTTACTTTCAGCAAGCAAGGTTGTGTCATCTGCATAATGCAGGTTGTTAATGAGTCTTCCTCCAATTCTGAAGCCTTCATTCTTCTTCTATAAGAGTCCAGAGTCTCAGATTATTTGCTCAGCAGGCAGATTGAATAAATATGGTGAAAGGATATAACCCTGACACATACCTTTCCTGACTTTAAACCACACAGTATCCCCTTGTTCTGTTCGAATGATTGCTTTTTGATCTATATACAGGTTCCTCATGAGCACAACTAAGTGCTCTAGAATTCCCATTCTTCCCAATGTTATCTGGAATTTGTTATGATCAACACAGTGAAATGCCTTTGCATAGTCAATAAAACACAGGTATACATCTTTCTGATATTCCCTACTTTCAGCCAGGATCCATTTGACATCAGCAATGATAACCTTGGTTCCAAGTCCTCTTCTGAATCCAGCTTGAATTTTTGGCAATTCCTTGTCGATTTACTGCTGCAACTGCTTTTGAATGATCTTCAGCAAAATTTTACTTGCGTGTGATATTAATGATATTTTTCAATAATTTCCACATTCTGTGGGATCACTTTTCTTTGGAATAAGCATAAATATGGACCTCTTCCAGGTATTCCGTTGATTCCTGGAAATTTGTTTTTTGCCAATGCCTTTTTTTTTTTTTTTGAGTGCATCTTGGACCTCTTCCTTCAGTACCATTGGGTCTTTTGTTGTTGTTGTTGTTATCTTTTTTTTTTTAATTTTTATTGTGCTTTAAGTGAAAGTTTACAAGTCAGTCTCTCATACAAAAATTTATAAACACCTTGTTATATACTCCTAATTGCTCTTCCTCTAGTGAGACAGCCCACTCCTTCCCTCCACTCTCTCTTTTCGTGTCCATTCCACCAGCTTCTGACCCCCTCTGCCCTCTCATCTCCCCTCCAGATAGAAGACGCCAACATAGTCTCAAGTGTCTACTTGATCCAAGAAGCTCGTTCTTCACCAGCATCTTTTTCTATCCCATTATCCAGTCCAATCCCCGTCTGAAGAGTTGGCTTTGGCTATGGTTCCCATCTTGGGCTAACACAAGGTCTGGGGGCCATGACTACCAGGGTCCTTCCAGTCTCAGTCAGGCCATTAAGTCTGGTGTTTTTATGAGAATTTGGGGTCTGTATCCCACTGCTCTCCTGCTCCCTCAGGGGTTCTCTGTTGTGTTCCCTGTCAGGGCAGTCATCAGTTGTAACCAGGCACCATCTAGTTCTTATGGTCTCAGGCTGATGTATTCTCTGGTTTATGTGGCCCTTTCTGTCTCTTGCGCTCATAATTACCTTGTGTCCTTGGTGTTCTTCATTCTCCTTTGAACCAGATAGGCTGAGACCAATTGATGCATCTTAGATGGCTGCTTACTAGCATTTAAGACCCCAGACTCTGCTCTCCAAAGAGGGATGCAGAATGTTTTCTTAACAGATTTTATTATGCCAATTGACTTAGATGTACCCTGAGACCATGGTCCCCAAACCCCCATGCCCCTGCTATGCTGGCCTTTGAAGCATTCAGTTAATTGAAGAAAGTTCTTTGCTTTTGGTTTAGTCCAACTGTGCTGACCACACCTGTATTGTGTGTTGTCTTTCCCTTCACCTAAAGTAGTTCTTATCCACTATCTCCTCTTCGTAACTATCAAAGAATATTTTTTTCTCTGTTCAAGCAATTTCTCAAGTTATATATAGTGGTCTTATATAATATTTGTCCTTTTGCAACTGACTAATTTCACTCAGCATAATGCCTTCCACATTCCTCCACGTTATGAAATGTTTCACAGATTTATCACTGTTGTTTATCGATGCGTAGTATTCCATTGTGTGAATATACTGTAATTTATTTATCCATTCATCCATTGATGGGCACCTTGGTTGCTTCCAACTTTTTGCTATTGTAAACAGTGCTGCAGTGAACATGGGTGTGCATGTATCTGTTCATGTAAAGGCTCTTATTTCTCTAGGACATATTCCAAGGAGTGGGATTGCTGGATTGTATGGTAATTCTATTTCTAGCTTTTTAAGGAAGTGCCAAATTGATTTCCAAAGCAGATGTACCATTTTACATTCCCACCAGCAGTGTATAAATGTTCCAGTCGCTTCACAACCTCTCCAACATTTATTGTGTTTTTTTGGATTAATGCCAGCCTTGTTGGAGTGAGATAGAATCTCACTGTAGTTTTGATTTGCATTTCTCTAATGGCTAATAATCGTGAGCATTTTCCTCATGTATCTGTTAGCAGTCTGAATGGCTTCTTCAGTGAAGTGTCTGTTCATATCTTTTGCGCATTTTTTAATTGGTTTTTTTTTTTCTTTTTTGCAGTTGAGTTTTTGCAGTATCATGTAGATTTTAGAGATCAGGTGCTGATCAGAAATGTCATAGCTAAAAACTTTTTCCCAGTCTGTAGGTAATCTTTTTACTCTTTTGGTGAAGTCTTTGGATTAGCATAGGTGTTTGATTTTTAGGAGCACCCAGGTATCTAGTTTTTCTTCTGCATTGTCAGTAATGTTTTGTATACTGTTTATGCCATGTATTAGGACTCCTAATATGGTCCTTATTTTTTTCTTCCATGATCTTTATCATTTTAGATTTTATATTTAGGTCTTTGATCCATTTTGAGTTTGTTTTTGTGCATGGTGTGACATATGGGTCTTGTTTCATTATTGTTGCAGATGGATATCCAGTTATGCCAGCACCATTTCTTAAAAAGACTGTCTTTTCCCCATTTAACTGATTTAGGGCCTTTGTCAAATATCAACTGCTCGTATGTGGATGGATTTATGTCTGGATTCTCAGTTGAGTTCCATTGGTCTATGTATCTGTTGCTGTACCAGTACCAGGCTGTTTTGAGTACTGTTTGCTCTTGACTCTGTGTATTCCATCTTCTTTTGCTGCTTCCTGCATCATTCAGCATTTTGACCATAGAATCCTTCAATACTGCACATTGAGGCTTGACTTTTTTACTCAGTTCTTTCAGCTTGAGAAATGCTGAGCATGTTCTTCCCTCTCAGTTTTCTAACTCCAGGTCTTTACACATGTCATTATAATACTTCGTCTTCTTGAGCCACCCTTTGAAATCTTCCATTCAGCTCTTTTACTTCATCATTTCTTCCTTTGGCTTTAGCTACTTGACATTCAAGAGCAACTTTCAGAGTCTCTTCAGACATCCATTGTGGTCTTTTCTTTCTTTCCTGTCTTTTTAATGACCTCTTGCTTTCTTTGTATATAATGTCCTTGATGTCATTCTACAACTCGTCTGGTCTTCAGTCATTAGTGTTCAAAGGGTCAAATCTATTCTTGAGATGGTCTCTAAATTCAATTTGAGACCCTAAGTCACAATGGTCATAATGAAAAGTGATAAAAATGGAAAATAGTTTTTCCTGATTCCATACCTATAATATTATTAGCACTTATTTTTGTATTATTGATTCATATTAGGCTACAAAGACCCCTAGTGAAGAATTTGAATATACCATGAAATGCCAAAAGAATAAATAAATCTGTCTTGGAAGAAGTATAGCCAAAATGCTCCATAGAAGTGAGGATTGTGAGACTTTGTCTTATGTACTTTGGACATGTTATTAGGAGAGACCAGTCCCTGTAAAAAGACATCATGCTTGGTGAAGTAGAAGGTCAGCAAAAAAGAGGAAGATCCTCAACAAGATGGATTGACACAGTGGCTTTAACAATGGGTTCAAACATAGCAATGATTGTGAGGATGGCAGAGGACCAGGCATTGTTTCATTTTGTCATACATAGGATTGCTATGAGTCAGAACTGACTTGACAGCACTGAACAACAACAACAACCACAAAGACCCCCAGACTCTATTTTCTTTTATGATACTGGAAACTTGGCAAGCAGAAAAGTAGAGGTTATTATCAAGTAGATACCAGAATTTGAGGATTCAGGAGGTAGTTGAAAAATCTACAGTACATAAAGGGTAAATGGAAATAAATAATCAAACAGGCTAAAAAAAGAATAGTATGTAATTAGAATAAGCTGTAAGGAATATAATCAAGGAGGATAATATTTGAAAAGAAGTTCCCAAAAGTCAAGGGAGGAAAAGTCTTAGTTTCCTAGAGCTTCCATAACAAAATACCATGAAGTGGGTGGCTTTAAAGAACATAAATTTATTCTCTCACAGTTTTGGAAGCCAGAAGTTTAAATCAGGGTATCATCTATGTTGATTCCTCCTGAAGGCATATCTTCTAGCTTCTGTTGGCTCCCAGCAACCCTTGGTGTTCCTTGGCTTGTAGATGTGTTTCACATAGTGCCTTCCCCCTGTGTCTATCTCTCTGTGTTCATTTTCTTCTTTTATAAGGACAGAAGTCACAGAATTAGGGCCCTTCCTACTCCAATATGACCTCATATTCACCTTCAAAAACCCTGTTTCCAAACAGGGTCACTTTCATAGGCACAGGGGTTAAGGCTTCTACATATCTTTTTGGTGAACACGATTCAATCCATAAAGACAGCATCCAGGAATCTAAAATAAAGAGATAGGAGGCCTTACAAGGACTTTGAGATTGAACTGAAATCAAAGCAATGTTCTAGTTCACACAGAGGTATTTTCTAAGCTTCCTTTTTTCATACTGTGGCTCTGCCATTTTCAACACCCTGGCTAATGTCTCTATTCCAGCCAGCTAGAAGGGGAAAACAACGTGAAGGATCTTGCATGATAGGTGGCAGTGGGCGAGGCCTGAAAGTGGTGCACATTTCTTTCATCCATATTCCACTGACTAGAACTCAGACACATGATCACATACAGCTGCAAAGGAAGCTGGGAAATGTTGTCTAGCTCTATGCTCAAAATTAAGAGAATATAGGCTTTGCTAAACACACAGAAGTTTCTTCCAAAAGGCTCCATAAAGAACAGCTGGGCTGGCTACCATTACTAAACATTTTGATCAAAGATTCTATAAAAGAATCTTGATCAAAGGGGGAAAATACAGACAGAGTTTTAAATTCTCATGGGCTCTAGACCTTCTGGAGCCATGGAGGCTGGAGGAATCCCTGAAACTATTGCCCTGAGATAATCTTTAGACCTTAAACCAAAAATATCCCCTGAAGTCTTCTTAAAACCAAACAATAGTTTAGCTTAACTCGTACAGAATATCTGCCTTGAGCATTATGCTCTTTTAAAAAATATCTGTATGGGACCAAAATGACAACAGCAATTCAAAAGATGAGATAGAAACCTTAGGGGACTGTGAGTTTACTTTAATGGCGGAGGAACAACTTAGAAAAGGAGGATGAGAATGGTTGCAAAACTCAAAGAATGTAATCAGTGTCACTGAATTGTACATGCAGTAACTGTTAATTGGTGTATGTTTGCTATGTATATTCTCAATAACAACAAAATAAATAAAATTTAAAAAAAAAGCTTGACATGTCACATCTTTCCTTGACTCATTACAGAACAGTCTAAATAGTTTTACCCCAAGATATAGTCCAATAAATGCTCTTTAAAAAAAGCTATTCAGTTCCAGCCAAGATGGCGGACTAGGCAGACGCTACCTCGGATCCCTCTTACAACAAAGACACGGAAAAACAAGTGAATCGATCACATACATAACAATCTACGAACCCTGAACAACAAACACAGATTTAGAGACGGAGAACGAACTAATACGGGGAAGCAGCGATTGTTTCCAGAGCCTGGAGCCAGCGTACCAGTCAGGTACGGCACAAGCACAGAGAGCTGCTCCACCCCCCTGAACTAACCCCGGGAGGTAGACCAGCCGGTTCCGCGGGCGGCATGGGATGCAGCCAGTAGGAGAAGTCCCCGGGTGGCAGTGACTGGTCTTGGAGCAGGAAGAGCAGCGTCCCAGCTGGGGAACCGTCTCACCGGGATTTGGACTGGACGCAGGTACGGCATAAACACGGAGAGCTGCTCCACCCCCCTGAACTAACCCCGGGAAAGGGCCCAGCCGGGTCGCGCGGGCGGCGTGGGACTCAGCCGATAGGAGAAGTCCCCGGGAGGCAGCGACTGGTATTGGAGCAGGGAGAACAGCGTCCCAGCTGGGACACTCGGTCATGGCACAAGCACGGGGAGCTGCTCCACCCATCTGAACTAACCCCGGGAGGGGGCCCACCTGGTTCGCGGGGGCGGCACAGCCACGCGGCTGGAGGGACGAGAAGTCCCCGGGAGGCAGCGATTGATTTTGGAGTCGGGAGTGCACCGTCCCAGTAGGGGAGCCTTGACACTGGGCGTGGGGCTGGAAGCAGAGGATCTGACCGTGACTCCAGCGGGCCAGACCCCCCGGGCAATCTCCACACAGCCAGCACACATAGGCGACGCGCCCGCGGGAATCTCAGATATAATAGTCATTCCAAGCAAGACAAGCAACTCTGGCTATATTCTGAGGTGCTACTCTCCTATCTCTCTGTTCCCTCCCCCACTCTCCCCAGGCGGCTTCATTAACATCCGAATAGCCTGAGCCAGAGGGAGAACTCTGATAGGGGTCTGACTGCATTTTTTTTTTAGCGGATTTTCTGGAAAAACTAGTTTCCCAGTGATGGCTCGGAGACAACAATCCATATCAAACCACTTAAAGAAGCAGACCATGACAGCTTCTCCAACCCCCCAAACAAAAGAATCAAAATCTTTCCCAAATGAAGATACAATCCTGGAATTATCAGATACAGAATATAAAAAACTAATTTACAGAATGCTTAAAGATATCACAAATGAAATTAGGATAACTGCAGAAAAAGCCAAGGAACACACTGATAAAACTGTTGAAGAATTCAAAAAGATTATTCAAGAACATAGTGGAAAAATTAATAAGTTGCAAGAATCCATAGAGAGACAACATGTAGAAATCCAAAAGATTAACAATAAAATTACAGAATTTAACAACGCAATAAGAAGTCAGAGGAGCAGACTCGAGCAATTAGAATGCAGACTGGGACATCTGGAGGACCAGGGAATCAACACCAACATAGCTGAAAAAAAATCAGATAAAAGAATTTAAAAAAATGAAGAAACCCTAAGAATTATGTGGGACTCTATCAAGAAGGATAACCTGCGGATAATTGGAGTCCCAGAACAGGGAGGGGGGACAGAAAACACAGAGAAAATAGTTGAAGAACTCCTGACAGAAAACTTCCCTGACATCATGAAAGACGAAAGGATATCTATCCAAGATGCTCATCGAACCCCATTTAAGATTGATCCAAAAAGAAAAACACCAAGACATATTATCATCAAACTCACCAAAACCAAAGATAAACAGAAAATTTTAAAAGCAGCCAGGGAGAAAACAAAGGTTTCCTTCAAGGGAGAATCAATAAGAATAAGTTCAGACTACTCAGCAGAAACCATGCAGGCAAGAAGGGAATGGGATGACATATACAGAACACTCAAGGAGAAAAACTGCCAGCCAAGGATCATATATCCAGCAAAACTCCCTCTGAAATATGAAGGCGAAATTAAGATATTTACAGACAAACACAAGTTTAGAGAATTTGCAAAAACCAAACCAAAGCTACAAGAAATACTAAAGGATATTGTTTGGTCAGAGAACCAATAATATCAGATATCAGCACAACACAAGGTCACAAAACAGATCGTCCTGATATCAACTCAAATAGGGAAATCACAAAAACAAACAAATTAAGATTAATTAAAAAAAAAATACACATAACAGGGAATCATGGAAGTCAACAGGTAAAAGATCACAATAATCAAAAAGAGGGACTAAATACAGGAGGCATTGAACTGCCATATGGAGAGTGATACAAGGCGATATAGAACAATACAAGTTAGGTTTTTACTTAGAAAAATAGGGGTAAATAATAAGGTAACCACAAAAAGGTATAACAACTCTATAACTCAAGATAAAAGCCAAGAAAAACGTAACGACTCAACTAACATAAAGTCAAACACTATGAAAATGAGGATCTCACAATTTACGAAGAAAAACGCCTCAGCACAAAAAAGTATGCGGAAAAATGAAATTGTCAACAACACACATAAAAAGACATCAAAATGACAGCACTAAAAACTTATTTATCTATAATTACCCTGAATGTAAATGGACTAAATGTACCAATAAAGAGACAGAGAGTCACAGACTGGATAAAGAAACACGATCCATCTATATGCTGCCTACAAGAGACACACCTTAGACTTAGAGACAAACAAACTAAAACTCAAAGGATGGAAAAAAGTATATCAAGCAAACAATAAGCAAAAAAGAAGAGGAGTAGCAATATTAATTTCGGACAAAATAGACTTTAGACTTAAATCCACCACAAAGGATAAAGAAGGACACTATATAATGATAAAAGGGACAATTGATCAGGAAGACATAACCATATTAAATATTTATGCACCCAATGACAGGGCTGCAAGATACATAAATCAAATTTTAACAGAATTGAAAAGTGAGATAGATACCTCCACAATTATAGTAGGAGACTTCAACACACCACTTTCGGAGAAGGACAGAACATCTAGTAAGAAGCTCAATAGAGACACGGAAGATCTAATTACAACAATCAAGCAACTTGACCTCATTGACTTATACAGAACTCTCCACCCAACTGCTGCAAAATATACTTTTTTTTCTAGCGCACATGGAACATTCTCTAGAATAGACCACATATTAGGTCATAAAACAAACCTTTGCAGAGTCCAAAGCATCGAAATATTACAAAGCATCTTCTCAGACCACAAGGCAATAAAGCTAGAAATCAATAACAGAAAAACTAGGGAAAAGAAATCAAATACTTGGAAAATGAACAATACCTTCCTGAAAAAAGATTGGGTTATAGAAGACATCAAGGAGGGAATAAGGAAATTCATAGAAAGCAACGAGAATGAAAATACTTCCTATCAAAACCTCTGGGACACAGCAAAAGCAGTGCTCAGAGGCCAATTTATATCGATAAATGCACACATACAAAAAGAAGAAAGAGCCAAAAGCAGAGAACTGTCCCTACAACTTGAACAAATAGAAAGTGAGCGACAAAAGAACCGATCAGGCACCAGAAGAAAACAAATAATAAAAATTAGAGCTGAACTAAATGAATTAGAGAACAGAAAAACAATGGAAAGAATTAACAAAGCCAAAAGCTGGTTCTTTGAAAAAATTAACAAAATTGATAAACCGTTGGCTAGACTGACTAAAGAAATACAGGAAAGGAAACAAATAACCCGAATAAGAAACGAGAAGAACCACATCACAACAGAACCAAATGAAATTAAAAGAATCATTTCAGATTATTATGAACAATTGTACTCTAACAAATTTGAAAACCTAGGAGAAATGGATGAATTCCTGGAAAAACACTACCTACCTAAACTAACACATTCAGAAGTAGAACAACTAAATAGACCCATAACAAAAAAAGAGATTGAAACGGTAATCAAAAAACTCCCAACAAAAAAAAGCCCTGGCCCGGATGGCTTCACTGCAGAGTTCTACCAAACTTTCAGAGAAGAGTTAACACCACTACTTCTGAAGGTATTCCAAAGCATAGAAAATGATGGAATACCACCCAACTCATTCTATGAAGCCACCATCTCCCTGATACCAAAACCAGGTAAAGACATTACAAAAAAAGAAAATTATAGACCTATATCCCTCATGAACATTGATGCAAAAATCCTCAACAAAATTCTAGCCAATAGAATCCAACAACACATCAAAAAAATAATTCACCCTGATCAAGTGGGATTTATACCAGGTATGCAAGGCTGGTTTAATATCAGAAAAACCATTAATGTAATCCATGACATAAATAAAACAAAAGACAAAAACCACATTATCTTATCAATTGATGCAGAAAAGGCATTCGACAAAGTCCAACACCCATTTATGATAAAAACCCTTACCAAAATAGGAATTGAAGGAAAATTCCTCAACATAATAAAGGGCATCTATGCAAAGCCAACAGCCAATATCACTCTAAATGGAGAGAACCTGAAAGCATTTCCCTTGAGAACGGGAACCAGACAAGGATGCCCTTTATCACCGCTCTTATTCAACATCGTGTTGGAAGTCTTAGCCAGGGCAATCAGGCTAGACAAAGAAATAAAAGGTATCCGGATTGGCAAGGAAGAAGTAAAGTTATCACTATTTGCAGATGACATGATTATATACACAGAAAACCCTAAGGAATCCTCCAGAAAACTACTGAAACTAATAGAAGAGTTTGGCAGAGTCTCAGGTTATAAAATAAACATTCAAAAATCACTTGGAGAGGCGGAGCCAAGATGGCGGACTAGGCAGACGCTACCTCGGATCCCTCTTACAACAAAGACACGGAAAAACAAGTGAATCGATCACATACATAACAATCTACGAACCCTGAACAACAAACACAGATTTAGAGACGGAGAACGAACTAATACGGGGAAGCAGCGATTGTTTCCAGAGCCTGGAGCCAGCATACCAGTCAGGTACGGCACAAGCACAGAGACCTGCTCCACCCCCCTGAACTAACCCCGGGAGGGGGACTAGCCGGTTCCACGGGCGGCGTGGGACGCAGCCGTTAGGAGAAGTCCCCGGGAGGCAGTGACTGATCTTGGAGCAGAAAGAGCAGCACCCGAGCCGGGGAACCGTCCCACAGGGATTTGGACTGCACGCAGGTACGCCATAAACACGGAGAGTTGCTCCACCCCCTGAACTAACCCCGGGAAGGTGACCATCCGGGTCGCGCGGGCGGCGTGGGACGCAGCCGGTAGGAGAAGTCCCCGGGAGGCAGCGACTGGTATTGGAGCGGGGAGAACAGCGTTCCAGCCGGGACACTCGGTCGCGGCACAAGCACGGGGAGCTACTCCACCCATCTGAACTAACCCTGGGAGGGGGCCCACCTGGTTCACGGGGGCGGCACGGCCACGCGGCTGGAGGGACGAGAAGTCCCCGGGAGGCAGCGACTGATTTTGGAGTCGAGAGTGCACCGTCCCAGTAGGGGAGCCTTGACGCTGGGCGTGGGGCTGGAAGCGGAGGATCTGACCGTGACTCCAGCGGGCCAGACCCCCCGGGGGCAATCTCCACACAGACAGCACACATAGGCGACGCGCCCGCGGGAATCTCAGATATAATAGTCATTCCAAGCAAGACAAGCAACTCTGGCTATATTCTGAGGTGCTACTCTCCTATCTCTCTGTTCCCTCCCCCACCCTCCCCAGGCGGCTTCATTAACATCTGAATAGCCTGAGCCAGAGGGAGAACTCTGATAGGGATCTGACTGCAGTTTTTTTTTAGCGGATTTTCTGGAAAAACTAGTTTCCCAGTGATGGCTCGGAGACAACAATCCATATCAAACCACTTAAAGAAGCAGACAGTGACAGCTTCTCCAACTCCCCAAACAAAAGAATCAAAATCTTTCCCAAATGAAGATACAATTTTGGAATTATCAGATACAGAATATAAAAAACTAATTTACAGAATGCTTAATGATATCACAAATGAAATTAGGATATCTGCAGAAAAAGCCAAGGAACACACTGATAAAACTGTTGAAGAACTCAAAAAGATTATTCAAGAACATACTGGAAAAATTAATAAGTTGCAAGAATCCATAGAGAGACAACATGTAGAAATCCAAAAGATTAACAATAAAATAACAGAATTAGACAACACACTAGGAAGTCAGAGGAGCAGACTCGAGCAATTAGAATGCAGACTGGGACATCTGGAGGACCAGGGAATCAACACCAACATAGCTGAAAAAAAATCAGATAAAAGAATTAAAAAAAATGAAGAAACCCTAAGAATTATGTGGGACTCTATCAAGAAGGATAACCTGCGGGTGATTGGAGTCCCAGAACAGGGAGGGGGGGCAGAAAACACAGAGAAAATAGTTGAAGAACTTCTGACAGAAAACTTCCCTGACATCATGAAAGACGAAAGGATATCTATCCAAGATGCTCATCGAACCCCATTTAAGATTGATCCAAAAAGAAAAACACCAAGACATATTATCATCAAACTCACCAAAACCAAAGATAAACAGAAAATTTTAAAAGCAGCCAGGGAGAAAAGAAAGGTTTCCTTCAAGGGAGAATCAATAAGAATATGTTCTGACTACTCAGCAGAAACCATGCAGGCAAGAAGGGAATGGGACGACATATACAGAACACTGAAGGAGAAGAACTGCCAACCAAGGATCATATATCCAGCAAAACTCTCTCTGAAATATGAAGGCGAAATTAAGATATTTACAGACAAACACAAGTTTAGAGAATTTGCAAAAACCAAACCAAAGCTACAAGAAATACTAAAGGATATTGTTTGGTCAGAGAACCAATAATATCAGATATCAGCACAACACAAGGTCACAAAACAGAACGTCCTGATATCAACTCAAATAGGGAAATCACAAAAACAAACAAATTAAGATTAATTAAAAAAAAATACACATAACAGGGAATCATGGAAGTCAATAGGTAAAAGATCACAATAATCAAAAAGAGGGACTAAATACAGGAGGCATTGAACTGCCATATGGAGAGTGATACAAGGCGATATAGAACAATACAAGTTAGGTTTTTACTTAGAAAAATAGGGGTATATAATGAGGTAACCACAAAAAGGTATAACAACTCTATAACTCAAGACAAAATCCAAGAAAAACGTAACGACTCAACTAACATAAAGTCAAACACTATGAAAGTGAGGATCTCACAATTTACTAAGAAAAACGCCTCAGCACAAAAAAGTATGTGGAAAAATGAAATTGTCAACAACACACATAAAAAGGCATCAAAATGACAGCACTAAAAACTTATTTATCTATAATTACCCTGAATGTAAATGGACTAAATGCACCAATAAAGAGACAGAGAGTCACAGACTGGATAAAGAAACACGATCCATCTATATGCTGCCTACAAGAGACACACCTTAGACTTAGAGACACAAACAAACTAAAACTCAAAGGATGGAAAAAAGTATATCAAGCAAACAATAAGCAAAAAAGAAGAGGAGTAGCAATATTAATTTCTGACAAAATAGACTTTAGACTTAAATCCACCACAAAGGATAAAGAAGGACACTATATAATGATAAAAGGGACAATTGATCAGGAAGACATAACCATATTAAATATTTACGCACCCAATGACAGGGCCGCAAGATATATAAATCAAATTTTAACAGAACTGAAAAGCGAGATAGATACCTCCACAATTATAGTAGGAGACTTCAACACACCCCTTTCGGAGAAGGACAGGACATCCAGTAAGAAGCTCAACAGAGACACGGAAGATCTAATTACAACAATCAACCAACTTGACCTCATTGACTTATACAGAACTCTCCACCCAACTGCTGCAAAATATACTTTTTTTTCTAGCGCACATGGAACATTCTCTAGAATAGACCACATATTAGGTCATAAAACAAACCTTTGCAGAGTCCAAAACATCGAAATATTACAAAGCATCTTCTCAGACCACAAGGCAATAAAACTAGAGATCAATAACAGAAGAACGAGGGAAAAGAAATCAAATACTTGGAAAATGAACAATACCCTCCTGAAAAAAGACTGGGTTATAGAAGACATCAAGGAGGGAATAAGGAAATTCATAGACAGCAACGAGAATGAAAATACTTCCTATCAAAACCTCTGGGACACAGCAAAAGCAGTGCTCAGAGGTCAATTTATATCAATAAATGCACACATACAAAAAGAAGAAAGAGCCAAAATCAGAGAACTGTCCCTACAACTTGAACAAATAGAAAGTGAGCAACAAAAGAATCCATCAGGCACCAGAAGAAAACAAATAATAAAAATTAGAGCTGAACTAAATGAATTAGAGAACAGAAAAACAATTGAAAGAATTAACAAAGCCAAAAGCTGGTTCTTTGAAAAAATTAACAAAATTGATAAACCATTGGCTAGACTGACTAAAGAAATACAGGAAAGGAAACAAATAACCCGAATAAGAAATGAGAAGGACCACATCACAACAGAACCAAATGAAATTAAAAGAATCATTTCAGATTATTATGAAAAATTGTACTCTAACAAATTTGAAAACCTAGAAGAAATGGATGAATTCCTTGAAAAACACTACCTACCTAAACTAACACATTCAGAAGTAGAACAACTAAATAGACCCATAACAAAAAAAGAGATTGAAACGGTAATCAAAAAACTCCCAACAAAAAAAAGTCCTGGCCCGGACGGCTTCACTGCAGAGTTCTACCAAATTTTCAGAGAAGAGTTAACACCACTACTACTAAAGGTATTCCAAAGCATAGAAAATGACGGAATACTACCCAACTCATTCTATGAAGCCACCATCTCCCTGATACCAAAACCAGGTAAAGACATTACAAAAAAAGAAAATTATAGACCTATATCCCTCATGAACATTGATGCAAAAATCCTCAACAAAATTCTAGCCAATAGAATCCAACAACACATCAAAAAAATAATTCACCCTGATCAAGTGGGATTTATACCAGGTATGCAAGGCTGGTTTAATATCAGAAAAACCATTAATGTAATCCATCACATAAATAAAACAAAAGACAAAAACCACATGATCTTATCAATTGATGCAGAAAAGGCATTTGACAAAGTCCAACACCCATTTATGATAAAAACTCTTACCAAAATAGGAATTGAAGGAAAATTCCTCAACATAATAAAGGGCATCTATGCAAAGCCAACAGCCAATATCACTCTAAATGGAGAGAACCTGAAAGCATTTCCCTTGAGAACGGGAACCAGACAAGGATGCCCTTTATCACCGCTCTTATTCAACATCGTGTTGGAAGTCTTAGCCAGGGCAATCAGGCTAGACAAAGAAATAAAAGGTATCCGGATTGGCAAGGAAGAAGTAAAGTTATCACTATTTGCAGATGACATGATTATATACACAGAAAACCCTAAGGAATCCTCCAGAAAACTACTGAAACTAATAGAAGAGTTTGGCAGAGTCTCAGGTTATAAAATAAACATACAAAAATCACTTGGATTCCTCTACATCAACAAAAAGAACACCGAAGAGGAAATAACCAAATCAATACCATTCACGGTAGCCCCCAAGAAGATAAGATACTTAGGAATAAATCTTACCAAGGATGTAAAAGACCTATACAAAGAAAACTACAAAGATCTACTACAAGAAATTCAAAAGGACATACTTAAGTGGAAAAACATACCTTGCTCATGGATAGGAAGACTTAACATAGTAAAAATGTCTATTCTACCAAAAGCCATCTATACATTCAACGCACTTCCGATCCAAATTCCAATGTCATATTTTAAGGGGATAGAGAAACAAATCACCAATTTCATATGGAAGGGAAAAAAGCCCCGGATAAGCAAAGCACTACTGAAAAAGAAGAAGAAAGTGGGAGGCCTCACCTTACCTGACTTCAGAACCTATTATACAGCCACAGTAGTCAAAACAGCCTGGTATTGGTACAACAACAGACACATAGACCAATGGAACAGAATTGAGAACCCAGACATAGATCCATCCACGTATGAGCAGCTGATATTTGACAAAGGACCAGTGTCAATTAACTGGGGAAAAGACAGCCTTTTTAACAAATGGTGCTGGCATAACTGGATATCCATTTGCAAAAAAATGAAACAGGACCCATACCTCACACCATGCACAAAAACTAACTCCAAGTGGATCAAAGACCTAAACATAAAGACTAAAACGATAAAGATCATGGAAGAAAAAATTGGGACAACCCTAGGAGCCCTAATACAAGGTATAAACAGAATACAAAACATTACCAAAAATGATGAAGAGAAACCCGATAACTGGGAGCTCCTAAAAATCAAACACCTATGCTCATCTAAAGACTTCACCAAAAGAGTAAAAAGACCACCTACAGATTGGGAAAGAATTTTCAGCTATGACATCTCCGACCAGCGCCTGATCTCTAAAATCTACATGATTCTGTCAAAACTCAACCACAAAAAGACAAACAACCCAATCAAGAAGTGGGCAAAGGATATGAACACACATTTCTCTAAAGAAGATATTCAGGCAGCCAACAGATACATGAGAAAATGCTCTCGATCATTAGCCATTAGAGAAATGCAAATTAAAACTACGATGAGATTCCATCTCACACCAGCAAGGCTGGCATTAATCCAAAAAACACAAAATAATAAATGTTGGAGAGGCTGCGGAGAGATTGGAACTCTCATACACTGCTGGTGGGAATGTAAAATGGTACAACCACTTTGGAAATCTATCTGGCGTTATCTTAAACAGTTAGAAATAGAACTACCATACAACCCAGAAATCCCACTCCTCGGAATATACCCTAGAGATACAAGAGCCTTCATACAAACAGATATATGCACACCCATGTTTATTGCAGCTCTGTTTACAATAGCAAAAAGTTGGAAGCAACCAAGGTGTCCATCAACGGATGAATGGGTAAATAAATTGTGGTATATTCACACAATGGAATACTACGCATCGATAAAGAACAGTGACGAATCTGTGAAACATTTCATAACATGGAGGAACCTGGAAGGCATTATGCTGAGCGAAATGAGTCAGAGGCAAAAGGACAAATACTGTATAAGACCACTATTATAAGATCTTGAGAAATAGTAAACCTGAGAAGAACACATACTTTTGTGGTTACGAGGGGGGGAGGGAGGGAGGGTGGGAGAGGGTTTTTTTATTGATTAATCAGTAGATAAGAACTGCTTTAGGTGAAGGGAAAGACAACACTCAATACATGGAAGGTCAGCTCAATTGGACTGGACCAAAAGCAAAGAAGTTTCCGGGATAAAATGAATGCTTCAAAGCTCAGCGGAGCAAGCGCGGGGGTCTGGGGAACATGGTTTGCGGGGACTTCTAAGTCAATTGGCAAAATAATTCTATTATGAAATCATTCTGCATCCCACTTTGAAATGTGGCGTCTGGGGTCTTAAATGCTAACAAGCAGCCATCTAAGATGCAGCAATTGGTCTCAACCCACCTGGAGCAAAGGAAAATGAAGAACACCAAGCCCACATGACAACTAAGAGCCCAAGAGACAGAAAGGGCCACATGAACCAGAGACCTACATCATCCTGAGACCAGAAGAACTAGTTGGTGCCCGGCCACAATCGATGACTGCCCTGACAGGGAGCTCAGCAGAGGACCCCTGAGGGAGCAGGAAAGCAGTGGGATGCAGACCCCAAATTCTCATAAGAAGACCAAACTTAATGGTCTGACTGAGACTGGAGGAATCCCGGCGGTCATGCTCTCCAGACCTTCTGTTGACACAGGACAGGAACCATCCCTGAAGACAACTCATCAGACATGAAAGGGACTGGTCAGCGGGTGGGAGAGAGACGCTGATGAAGAGTGAGCTAATTATATCAGGTGTACACTTGAGATTGTGTTGGCAACTCTTGTCTGGAGGGGGGATGGGAGGATAGAGAGAGAGGGAAGCCGGCAAAATTGTCAAGAAAGGAGAGACTGAAAGGGCTGACTCAAGACGGGGAGAGTAAGTGGGAGTAGGAAGTGAGATGTATGTAAACTTATATGTGACAGACTGATTGGATTTGTAAACGTTCACTTGAAGCTTAATAAAAGTTATTATAAAAAAAAAAAAAAAAAAAATCACTTGGATTCCTCTACATCAACAAAAAGAACACCAAAGAGGAAATAACCAAATCAATACCATTCACAGTAGCCCCCAAGAAGATAAGATACTTAGGAATAAATCTTACCAAGGATGTAAAAGACCTATACAAAGAAAACTACAAAGCTCTACTACAAGAAATTCAAAAGGACATACTTAAGTGGAAAAACATACCTTGCTCATGGATAGGAAGACTTAACATAGTAAAAATGTCTATTCTACCAAAAGCCATCTATACATTTAACGCACTTCCGATCCAAATTCCAATGTCATATTTTAAGAGGATAGAGAAACAAATCACCAATTTCATATGGAAGGGAAAGAAGCCCCGGATAAGCAAAGCACTACTGAAAAAGAAGAAGAAAGTGGAAGGCCTCACTTTACCTGACTTCAGAACCTATTACACAGCCACAGTAGTCAAAACAGCCTGGTACTGGTACAACAACAGGCACATAGACCAATGGAACAGAATTGAGAACCCAGACATAGATCCATCCACGTATGAGCAGCTGATATTTGACAAAGGACCAGTGTCAATTAATTGGGGAAAAGATAGCCTTTTTAACAAATGGTGCTGGCATAACTGGATATCCATTTGCAAAAAAATGAAACAGGACCCATACCTCACACCATGCACAAAAACTAACTCCAAGTGGATCAAAGACCTAAACATAAAGACTAAAACGATAAAGATCATGGAAGAAAAAATTGGGACAACCCTATTTTTTTTCTTAGGAGCCCTAATACAAGGTATAAACAGAATACAAAATATTACCAAAAATGATGAAGAGAAACCCGATAACTGGGAGCTCCTAAAAATCAAACACCTATGCTCATCTAAAGACTTCTCCAAAAGAGTAAAAAGACCACCTACAGACTGGGAAAGAATTTTCAGCTATGACATCTCCGACCAGCGCCTGATCTCTAAAATCTACATGATTCTGTTAAAACTCAACCACAAAAAGACAAACAACCCAATCAAGAAGTGGGCAAAGGATATGAACACACATTTCACTAAAGAAGATATTCAGGCAGCCAACAGATACATGAGAAAATGCTCTCGATCATTAGCCATTAGAGAAATGCAAATTAAAACTATAATGAGATTCCATCTCACACCAGCAAGGCTGGCAATAATCCAAAAAACACAAAATAATAAATGTTGGAGAGGCTGCAGAGAGATTGGAACTCTCATACACTGCTGGTGGGAATGTAAAATGGTACAACCACTTTGGAAATCTATCTGACGTTATCTTAAACAGTTAGAAATAGAACTACCATACAACCCAGAAATCCCACTCCTGGGAATATATCCTAGAGATACAAGAGCCTTCATACAAACAGATATATGCACACCCATGTTTATTGCAGCTCTGTTTACAATAGCAAAAAGTTGGAAGCAACCAAGGTGTCCATCAACGGATGAATGGGTAAATAAATTGTGGTATATTCACACAATGGAATACTACGCATCGATAAAGAACAGTGACAAATCTCTGAAACATTTCATAACATGCAGGAACCTGGAAGGCATTATGCTGAGCGAAATTAGTCAGAAGCAAAAGGACAAATATTGTATAAGACCACTATTATAAGATCTTGAGAAATAGTAAACCTGAGAAGAACACATACTTTTGTGGTTATGCGGTGGGGAGGGAGGGAGGGTGGAAGAGGGTTTTTTATTGATTAATCAGTAGATAAGAACTGCTTTAGGTGAAGGGAAAGACAACACTCAATACATGGAAGGTCAGCTCAATTGGACTGGACCAAAAGCAGAGAAGTTTCCGGGATAAAATGAATGCTTCAAAGGTCAGCGGAGCAAGCGCAGGGGTCTGGGGAACATGGTTTGCGGGGACTTCTAAGTCAATTGGCAATATAATTCTATTATGAAATCATTCTGCATCCCACTTTGAAATGTGGCGTCTGGGGTCTTAAATGCTAACAAGCGGCCATCTAAGATGCAGCAATTGGTCTCAACCCACCTGGAGCAAAGGAAAATGAAGAACTCCAAGGCCACACGACAACTAAGAGCCCAAGAGACAGAAAGGGCCACATGAACCAGAGACCTACATCATCCTGAGACCAGAAGAACTAGTTGGTGCCCGGCCACAATCGATGACTGCCCTGACAGGGAGCACAGCAGAGGACCCCTGAGGGAGCAGGAGATCAGTGGGATGCAGACCCCAAATTCTCATAAAAAGACCAAACTTAATGGTCTGACTGAGACTAGAGGAATCCTGGTGGCCATGCTCCCCAGACCTTCTGTTGGCACAGGACAGGAACCATCCCCGAAGACAACTCATCAGACATGAAAGGGACTGGTCAGCGGGTGGGAGAGAGACGCTGATGAAGAGTGAGCTAATTATATCAGGTGGACACTTGAGATTGTGTTGGCAACTCTTGTCTGGAGGGGGGATGGGAGGATAGAGAGAGAGGGAAGCCGGCAAAATTTTCAAGAACGGAGAGACTGAAAGGGCTGACTCAAGAGGGGGAGAGCAAGTGGGAGTAGGGAGTGAGATGTATGTAAACTTATATGTGACAGACTGATTGGATTTGTAAACGTTCACTTGAAGCTCAATAAAAGTTATTAAAAAAAAAAAAAAAGCTATTCAACTGAGAAGAACTAATCCCCTAATGCACAAAAGGAGATAGAAGTAAATCTTCCACAAGAAATATTGATGGGAAGAGAGAGAAAAACCAGCTTTGCCTAAAGAGAATACTAAATGGAGCCACGCCCATCTTATTTTATTCAGCAGGCAGGAAGTCAGAGGAGGAGGCACAATACAAAGTCATAATCTGTATCCCGACTCCAATACAAGAGTCAGTTCATAGGCCCTGAGACACTGAAATGAAGAGGAAGCCAAGAATTCTTCAGGAAGTGCCTACTAACTTCCTCCAAAAGGACTTGTCATGTACAAGGATAATTGTACTTGTGTAACAGTGAAATACCTAAATATTTAGGGAATATTAAGCACTGGCTTTGAGAAAACAGTAACCCTTAAAGATACAGAAAACAAACAAGTCTCATGGAGTAGAGGGAGTTCATGGGGACCAGTCATTAAATTGTCCCATTTTAAAATTAGAATAAATATGGTAGTATCTTAAACCTATGCTATTGTTATTTGGCCTGATCGTGAGTCTATTTGGAACATATGTCCACCAATAACTAGAAGAAACCTCACAGTGGATCCTTAATCAATGGTTAAAGTAATATTATGATAGAAAGATACTACAAAATTGTTTAGTAGAAGCCTCTGGATTTATTAAGTAAATCACTTAATAAAAAAATACTGCAACCCTAGAAGAATCACAAAGGAATCCTGGTGGCTCAAGGGTTAAGTGCTCAGCTGCTAACCGAAAGGTCTGCAGTTTGAACCCACCTACTGATCTACAGGCAAAAAGTGTGGCAGTCTGCTTTCGTACATATTACAGCCTTGGAAACCCTATTGGGCAGCTCTACTCTGTCCTATAGGGTTGCTATGAGTTGGAATTGACTCAATTTGGTTTAGGAGAAACATAAAGAATAGTGTCAACATCAAAGATGAATAATAGAAGGTAGATGATTCTTATCCTATCCCCATTTGACTCTTCAGTTTGAAAACTACAGAATAGAGTTGGTACTTGGGGAGTAGAGGTGCTTTATACATAAAATATAATCACATTATGATCCTAATAAACTCTTCCAGATGTCCCATCAGCTGTTGCAAATGTGATTCTTTCTGAGAGGCAAATGTCCCTATCTCCCAAACAAAAAGTAGACAAAGGCAGAGACAATTTGCTTTTTCCTGTTAAGAAAGTAGTACACTTAACTAACTTGCCTCAGAATTACATCAACTCTCCCTCCCTCCTCTGCCACAATTTAATTTGTAAATACCATGATACTTTCATGATCTCATAGGATGTCATAGAGGTAACTACTACATTAATAACATCATGCTATGAAATCTGAATACTGGGTAACAGTTTTCTTAGTCATCTTGGTAAGATCTATAAGGGCTAGATGGTAGTAGATTGTGTGGTCCACCAGCTCAGTGACATTTCCTGGAGTCTAAGAATTTGGGGCCTTTTGGGGCATTCTTTGAAAAATGAAGTAGAAGTAACTGTACTTTGAGCAGTGACCAATGAGATGAGGGACACTTGTGCTCTTTGGATTTGGGAGGCAAAATATATCACATTTGGTTGTGCTGCTCTGACCTTTGACCAGGTGATCCCAAAGGCTGTCAGCTTTAGTGAGACCCAGCTCAAGAGAAGATAATCTGTCTGGTGTGATCTACTGTGCAAGCAGTCCTGTCATTCTTTCATGATGCCCCAGAAGCTATGATATTGCTTGAAGTGTTGATGGCCAACCAGAATGCTATATGGTTACTGTGATAAATCATAGTCAAAGACCTAAATTTTCTAAAACAGGGATTAGCAAACTACAACCTGCAGGCCAAATCGGGCCACCACTTGTCTGTGTAAATGAAGTTTTATGGGAACTCAGTCACACTCATTTGTTTACATATTATACATGGCTACATTTGTGCTACAATAGCAGAGTTCAGTAATTGTGACACAGAGCACATGACCCGTAAAGTCTAAAATATTTACAATTAGTTCCTTTACAGAAAAGTTTGTCAACACATTTTCTAAAGCTAAACTATGACCTTTTCATCACATAAACATTTTCCTTTAGAAAATAGTTCTTGGCTTGCAAATGGATTTGGTAGATACAGAATCTTGGCGTTTGGTTACTGGATGCCCATACAATTAGGCTGCCCATAATGAAAATATTTTATCTGATCCACCTAAAACCCAAAACCAAACTCACTACCATAGAGTTGATTCTGACTCATAGTGACCCTATTTCCACAGGGTTTCCAAGGCTGTAAATCTTTACAGAATCAAACTGCCACATCTTTCTCCCACAGAGAGGCTGGTATGTTCAAAACTGCCTGCTGATCTTTAGATTAGCAGCCAAGCATTTACCCACTGCACCACCAAGACTCCTCTGATATTGTCCAGAATAGATGATTCTGAAGTGCTTTTCATACACCTTTTCAGATAAACCCATCCCCTCACAGGGATGGTCAGCTTAACATGCGCACTTGTCTCACCCCGATTTATTCCTATGCTCCCTCACTCTTTTGCTCCTCTTCTAAAGATTCTTAATTTAATCACACCCGCAAAGTCCCTTTTTCTGTATAAATTAACATATTCACAAATTCTGAGGGTTGGACACGGATCCTTGGGGGCCCAGTATTCAGCCTACCACAATAAAAAAAAAAAATAGACAATAGAAAAAGAACTTACATTGGGAATATGTAAAGAACTCCTGAATATGTCATATTTCTAGGTAAGCCATCAATTAATTTCAAGTTAATTTACAAATTCAACACACTTCTTAAAAAAAATAGGATTCTTTGTATAACTCGATAGGCTGAGTATAAAATTATCTGGAAGAGAAAATGGGCAATAATATCTACATGATTTGTGAAAAAAGACAAGTGGTACTTCGCCTAATGATCATTAAACAGTATGTTGCTGATCCCAAAATACAGAAATAGATAAATAAAACTGAGTAGAGTCCAGAAATAAACTCATATGAGCATGGAAATTAAATACATAATGGAGATGGCATTTCAAATTAGCAGGGAGAGACTATCGTATGCCTTTTCGAATGAAAGTAAAATTAGATTCTTAACTCACATTATACACAAAATTAAATTCAGGATGGTTTAAAGGTATATATAGATAGAAATATATTTAATCATTGTAAAAATATGTAAAACACAACATTTACCAATTCAACATTTTTAGGTGTACAATTTAGTGATATCAATTACATTAATCATGTTTTACTACCATCATCCATAATCGTTGCCAAATTTCCCATCACCATAAACAAAAACTGACTTCTTGCTAAGCAGTGGATCCTCCTTTTCCCTTCCCTCCCACCCTTAAACTAACCACTAATAAACTTTGGTCTCTATACATTTGCCTATTCTGGTTATTTCATAAACGTGAAATCATACAATATTTGTCCTTTTTGTTGTTGACTCATTTCACCGAGCATACGGTTTTCAAGGCTCATCTATGTTGTAGCATGGATCAAGATTTCCTCCTCATTGCATGGAGAGATAAATTGCCTGTGTTTGGGATTCGCATCAATCCATGGTCAGTGGCTAATGACTTGTCAAGTGATTAGAGTAGTATTCCATTGTATGTATGTACCAACCAAAAACCAAACCCGTTGCCGTGGAAGAGACTCCAACTCATAGTGACCCTATCAGATAGAGTAGAACTGCCCTATAGAGTTTCCAAGGAGTGCCTGGTGGATTCAAACTGCCAACCTTTTGGTTAGCCCCGTCTTAGCCATCTAATGCTGCTATAACGGAAATACCACAGTGGATGGCTTTAAAAAAGAGAAATTCACTTTCTCACAGTCTAGTAGGTTACAAGTCCAAATTCAGGCCATCGGCTCCAGAAGAAGGCTTTCTCTCTCTGTCGGCTCTGGAGGAAAGTCCTGTCCTCAATCTTTCCCTGGTTGAGATGCTTCTCAGGCACAGGGACCCCATGTCCAAAGGATGTGCCCTGCTCCTGGTACTGCTTTCTTGGTGGTATGAGGCCCGCAACTCTCTGCTTTCTTCCCTTTCCTATTATCTCTTCAGAAATAAAAGGTGGTGCAGGCTACACCCCAGGGAAACTCCCTTTACCTTGGATCAGGGAGGTGACCTGAGTGAGGGTGGCGTTACAATCCCACCCTAATCCTCTCAACATAAAATTACAATCACAAAATGGAGGACAACCACACATGGCCTAACCAAGTTGATATACACATTTATGGCGGGACATAATTCAATCCATGGCAGCAGCCATAGCATTTAACTGCTACGTCCCCCAAGGTTTCCATTTTGTTTATCTGTCTTTTAATGGGCACTTAGGTTGTTTCCACCTTTTTGCTATTGTGAATAGTGCTGCAATGAACACTGGCGTATATATGTCAATTTGCGTTGCTGTTTTCAGGTCTCTTGGACACATACCTAAGAGTAGAACTGCTGGGTCATATGGTAGTTCCATATTCAACTTTTTAAGAAACCTCAAGTATTATGGGATCCTCTGTAAAAGTTAACAATGAGACATCTGTACTCACAGACATAGAAATGTCTCTAAGATATATATGAAGTCATAAAAGCTACAGATTAATATTTATATTATTAGCCTATATAGGTCAGAATCAACTTGACAGCAATGGATTTGTTTTTTTAGTTTTGGTAGCCTATTTGGTTTTATTAAAATTATATAATGTTCATTTAGTACAAAAGCTTGTATAGATAGGCACAAATGCTTAGAAAAAAGTTAGAAAGGATACATAGCAAACTATTAAAAATGGTTACCTCTGGGAACAGGAGTTAGATTGAAAAAGACGATTTAAGCAGGACTCTTTACAACTTTGAATGCTTAACAGCAAGAGTTTTTTAATGTGTTCAAGCATTGCATAAATTTTTAAAAGAAAAAAAAAGCATTTCCCATGAACCCTATGACTGAGAAAGAGTTTTCTATGTGTGGTACAGGTGGCCCCAGCAAAACTCACGGTACTGGCTGTCTCTTCTACTGGGTGCCAGCTAATGAAAATAACTAGTCCAGTTCCCCTAAAAATAGAGAGATTATTCCACGTACCCCAAACCACTCCCAATTTACAATTACAATATTGTAATCCAAAGATCTCACTGGAACTCAAATGATTCTCTTTTATCCTCATGGATTTATAATAAAAACACAACAAGGTATCTTTGAGATATTTATTTATTTTAATTCAAAGTTTTCCCCAAAGACAATGCATTGACTTCAGCTTCCTCTTGCCCCCTCAACAAAGGCTGTTCTGAGGGAAGTAGATTCTCTCCCCTGGGATGAACTGACTTTTAACAGTTGCTTTCAATCTCAGCCATTAACATGCCATTCACTGCCATTCCATCCAGCTAATGCTGATTCAGAATTGATAATGAGCATTAGGATGGTTTCTGGGCTAAAGAAATCCAAACAATACCCAGAGAATGAAGCAATGGAAGAAACACCTTGCATAAATTCTCCTTTAAATCTCTGCTGTGGATTATATTAGAGTAGATGAAAGGGATAAGCTCTCAAGTGCATAATTGCCCTTTTATTAAAAGGAATCCCTGGCATTCATTCCATAAGCTATAGATGGCATCTTCTTTTTCTTCCCTGTAAGTAGAAATCAGTAGTTAACATAAGCATTGGAACCAACATCTATTTCTAGAAACCACCTTTCTATGACTATTTTTTGAATATAGAAATAACAGTTTTTAGTTTGCACAGCTTTAACCAATGGGCTCCTCTCTTCACTGTCCTTGTTGTCTTTACTATATTAAGAAGTTCACACTGTCCACATAGAAAAACAAGAGCTAAACCTTCTGACCCAAGAAAGTATCTCTCTGTAATATTAATACCATCATCATTTTTCCATATTTCAAATAGCTATTCTATCACAGAAAAACCTCAATAACTCAAACCCTGATAATTCAGGATTTTCAGTAACTCATATATTTTATGCATTCCTCTGTTACGTTCAAATGAATTAAGAACCAATGAGAATAGATAAAAAGAAGTAGCTAAATTTTATATCTTACAATTTTAAAACTCATTTTACCAGTGAGAAAACCCACTTTTCTATATTGTAAAGAGAAATATAAGGCTTCCATAAAAACAATGAATGTGCTAAATAGATGTACATGTTTCCTGTATTATACCAGATGGGAAGAGAAAAAGGAAGGGGTAGGGATAATGTGGGGAGTCCCATAGAACAAAGGAATAATTATCTTTTCTCTGGAATAGATGAAATCCCTGGAACCCCCTCAGTCTCCAAACTCCTCCTTTTCTTATCTTTAGAATGTCAGAGGCATTTAAGACTGAAGCGTGGAATGGGACTTGAATGTTAGAATGTGCTAACATACATATCCTAATTTTTCTTTAGGCAAGTTACTCAGCCTCTCTAAGCCATAAATACCTTATCTACCAAATAATAATTTATTTGAGGATTAGAAAGATTAATACATGTATCCTAAACACAGCACCTAGCACACAAGGTCTCTGAGCTTCCTCATTCTGTATTCCCTTTCCTCACTCAGGCTCCCCGCTCTCTGCATTCCCATCAGTTTTTGTGTTGCTTTCATTCTTCCAAATACAGCTGCTATTCCAATGGCTGCTATAGGATCCAAACAGTAGCAAAATGGTGCAGTAGAGTTTTAGCTGCTGCTACCATTTTGCTATCGAGTGGTTCCTGAACACACAGCCGACTCAAAAGGATTTAAGTCTAACAGGAAAGACTAAATGTAGGTTTACTGGAAGTCTCATAAATTCCCCTTGTATCTCATGAATGCCAGTTGGGCCAAGAGTCTATATCTAACTAATTATTGTGGCCAGAACACCGAAATCATTGATTGACTTAGGCCTAAATCACATACTCTACCTGTGGAGAAAATGGTAATGCTCCATCCAACCACATGGACCAGATAGCGGAAGGAGTGTACCCCAAGTGACTATTGCCAGAAGTAGGATGGGTGGATGTGAAGTAAACCACACCTTCCTCTTAAATATCCCCATACTTCTCTGGTGGCTACATAATGCTTTTGCTTGCAATATTTCAAAAAGTTCATGACACAAAGTATTTCTGTATATAATACAAAGTATCTGCTGCCTCGATATTTCTAACTCTTCTACCTTTCAGGGAATTCATTGCTTTCATAATTAAATTAAAATGGTTAAGGCCCCATCCCATGTCCTGGGATGAATCCAGAATTCTCCCTACAAGTTCCACATGTTCCCAAGAGTAGTTAGTATCTCCTCATACTTCTCACTCTGACCTTCTCCTGTGGAATTCTCCTACTATGTCTTCTCACTATCTTCTCTACTATCTTCTTTCCACACTTCTTGAGCTCCCCTCTTTCTTTCCTCACAAAAACCAGGGCTTTGAACAGGTTCATTCTGGTTCGACCTCCTGCTGAAGTTGCCTTTCCACCCCCAGATATATCAAATCAGAATCTACATTTTAACAAGATCCAAAAGTGATTGTTATTTATATCTTATTTAAACATAAGAATCACCTGGGGATCTTGTTAAAATGTAAATTCAGATTCAGTATATCCGGAGTGGAAATACAAATTCTCAGCAAAGGTTTGAACTGGACAGAACTGGTTTGAAGTCCTGCAATAAATGCTGTTTGTAAGTTTTATTCAATTTTTAAGTGAAATGGGAACTAATAACAGAAAAGGATAGATCAGGGAATAATTTAAGACTGAAATTGTCATGTGCCTGTCAGTTTGTCCTACTGTGGGGGGGTTGTGTGTTGCTGTGATGCTGGAAGCTATGTCACCTGTATTCAAATACCAAAAGGGTCACCCATAGTGGACAGGTTTCAGCTGAGCTTCCAGACCAAGACAGACTAGGTCTACTAGGTCTACTTCTGAAAAGAATTCTGCAGCAAAAACCTTATGAATAGCAGCAGAATATTATCTGATATAGTGCCAGAAGATGAGCCCCTCAGGTTGGAAGGCACTTAAAAGACCACTGGGGAAGAGCTGCCTCCTCAAAGTAAAGTGGACCTTAATGACGTGGATGAAGTCAAGTGTTTGGGGCCTGCATTTGCTGACGTGGCATGACTCAAAATGAGAAGAAACAGTTGCAAATATCAATTAATAATCGGAACCTGGAATGCACGAGGTATGAATCTAGGAAATTTGGAAATTGTCAAAAATGAAATGGAACGCATAGACATCGATATCCTAGGCAACAGTGAACTGAAATGGACTGGTATTGGCCATTTTGAATCTGACAATCATATGGTCTACTATGCCAGGAATGACAACTTGAAGAGGAATGACGTTGCATTCATCGTCAAAAAGAACATAGCAAGTTCTATCCTGAAGTACAACATTGTCAGTGATAAGATAATATCCATATGCCTACAAGGAAGACTAGTTAATATGACTATTTTTCAAATTTACGCACCAACCACTAAGGCCAAAGATGAAGAAACTGAAGATTTTTACCTATGTCTGCAACCTGAAATTGATCAAACATGCAATCAGGATGCACTGATAATTACTGGTGATTGGAATGCGAAAGTTGGAAACAAAGAAGAAGAATCAGTAGTTGAAAATATGGCCTTGTTGATAGAAATGACACCAGAGATCTCATGACAGAATTTTGTAAGATCAACATTTTCACTACAAATACCTTTTTTCAACAACAGACAGAATACACAGGTATCAAATAGAACACATCTGTGAAGAGAGATGATGGAAAAGCTCCATATCATCAGTTAGAGCTAGGCCAGGGGCAAACTGTGGAGCAGACCATGAATTGCTAATACGCAAGTTCAAGTTGAAGCTGGAGAAAATTAGAATAAGTTCACGAGAGCCAAAGTGTGACCTTGAATATATTCCACCTGAGTTTAGAGACCATCTCGAGAATACATTTGACATGTTGAACATTAATGATTGAAGATCAGATGAGTTGTTGAATAGCATCAAGGACATCATACATAAAGAAAGCAAGAGATCATTAAAAAGACAGGAAAGAAATAAAAGAACAAAATGATATTAGAAGAGACTCTGAAACTTGCTCTTGAACGTTGAGTGGCTTAAGCAAATGGAAGAAATGGTGAAGTAAAAATAGCTGAACAGAAGATTTTAAAGAGTGGCTAAAGAAAGCAAAGTAAAGGATTATAATGACATATGCAAAGACCTGGAGTTAGAAAGACAAAAGAGAAGAACATGCTCAGCATTTCTCAAGCTGAAAGAACGGAATAAAAAAATGAAGTCTCAAGTTGCAATACTGAAGGTTTCTACAGGGAAAATATTATTCAACCCAGGAAGCATCAAGAGAAGATGGAAGGAATATATACACAGTCACTGTACCAAAAAGAATTGGTAGAGGTTCAATCATTTCAATAGGTAGCATATGATCAGGAACCAATGGTAATGAAGGAATAGATCCAAGCTACACTGAAGGGAATGGTGAAAAACAAGTCTCCAGGAGTTGACGGAATACCAATCATGAGGTTTCAACAAACATATGCAGTGATGGAAGTGCTCACTTGTCCATGCGAAGAAATTTGAAAGACAGCTACCTGGCCAACTGATTGGAAAAGATCCATATTTATGCCTATCCCAAGAAAGGTGACCACACCAAATATGAAATTTTTGAAAAATATCATTAATATCACATACAACTAAAATTTTGCTGAAGATTCAAAAGCCATTGCAGCAATACAGTGATAGGGAACTGCCAGAAATTGAAGCCAGATTTAGAAGAGGACTTGGATCCAGGGTTATCATTGTTGATGTCAGATGGACCCTGATTGAAAGTAGAGAACGGAAAGATGTATACCTGTGTTTTTTTTCACTATACAAAGGCATTCGACTGTGTGAATCAAAACAAATTATGGATAACATCACGAAGAATGGGAATTTCAGAACACTTAATTGTGTTCATGAAGAACCTGTACACAGATGAAGAAGCAGTCGTTCAAACAGAACAAGGGGATTCTGTGTGGTTTAAAGCCAGGAAAGGTGTGCATCAGGGTTGTTTCCTTTCAACATACTTATTCAATCTGTATGCTATGCAAATAATATAGTCCAAGAAGGTGGACTATATGAAGAAGAATAGGGCATCAGGATTGAAGGAAGACTCATTAACAACCGGCATTATGCAGATGACACAACTTTGCTTGCTGAAAGTGGAGAGGACTTGAAACATTTACTGATGAAGATCAAAGATTACAGTCTTCAGTATGGGTTACACCTCAACATAAAGAAAATAAAAAGTCCTCACAACTGGAACAATAAGCAACATCATGATAAATGAGGAAAAGATTGAAGTTGTCAAGGACTTCTTTTTACTTAAATCCATAATCAACACCAATGGAAGCAGCGGTCAAGAAATCAAATGACTCATTGCATTGGGCAGATGTGCTGCAAAAGCCGCTTTAAAGTGTTAAAAAGCAAAGATCTCACTTTAAGGACTAAGGTGTGCCTGACCCAAGCCATGGCATTTTCAGTCACATCGCAGGCATGTGAAAGCTGGGTGATGAATAAGAAAGACCAAAGAAGAATTGATGCCTTTGAATTATGGTGTTGCTGAAGAATATTGAATATACACCATGGACTGCCATAAGAACAAATAAATCCGTGTTGGAAGAAGTACAGCCAGAATGCTCCTTAGAAGCAAGGATGGCAAGACTACATCTCACATACTTTGGATATGTTATTAGGAGGGAGCAGTCCCCAGAGAAGGATGTCATGTTTGGTAACTAGAGGGTCAGTGAAAAAGAGCAAGACCCTTAATGAGAAGGACTGACACAGTGGCTGCAACAATGGGCTCAAGCATAACGATAATTGTGAGGATGGCGCAGGACAGGGCAGTTTTTTGTTCTGTTATACATAGAGTCACTATGAGTCAGAACCGAATTGACAGCACCTAGCAACAACAACAACAACAACAACAACATTCTTAGAAGTTCCTTGGCCACATGCCAAAGTTAATCTCTTGCTGACCACCTTTTTGCCCTTATACTTAATCCCCTGCCAGGCTGCCACATTTCTGGATAGCTCCCTCTTCTCCATATTTTAAGGCTCACAAAACCCTGTCTCCCATACTTGTCAAGAAAAAATTTTAAATTCTTTTCTTTTGTATGCAAAGCAGTTCAGCCATATATCTCAATCCAATGGAGTGTGTCTCTTACTTGTTTGATAATGTAAGTTTTGTATAGAGTAATGGTAAATTTTTTAATATTTCATTTCCTTATGCTGTAATTCATTCCTTTGGTCTAATATTCAAACTAAAGCAGGAAATGAATACATATTAAAACCCATTTTATTGGTTGTTTGCAATTTCACATTTTAAAATTGAAGACAAAAATTTTAAAACACTTGGTATGTTCTACATAGTCCCAGGGTTCTGAAGTTCCAGAAATTGTTAATGAGTTTCCTGTATTACTTTTGTATATATGTTGTGTTTGACAGTAAGGGCTAACTTTCTGTCTCAAAGCTTTCTCAGTTGAAAGCATTGACATACATCCCTCAGCAAGTCTGTCCCAATTAATTCCATAGCCATTGTTCTGCTCATTTGCTGGACTGCAGAATATTATCTTCATGTCCATGGAAGTTAGAATATTCTCTCAGAGGACACCTACTCCAGTCAGGTAATTTCTTAAGCATAATAAAGTGTCAACATTTAAACATATGATAACTAAGATAGAGGCATGTAGTTTGCTTGTAGTAAGTTACTGGAGAAAGACAAGAGCTTTATCTCCTGATTCCTGGCTCTTTGCTCTTCGACACTTTTTCTCAGTAGATTCCAAAAAACATGCCAAAAGATACAAGCTCCATGTTGGGTGTTCCTGCTTCCCTCCCAGATTTTAGCAATTATTCTCTTATTTGAAGGTATGTTTCTACCTAGTCCTTTCTCTCTACTGTTCTTTCTGAAAGTCTCAGTTCCTTTTTCTTTTGTCTCAGCACACAGGCTATGCTGAGACTGGCAACATAGACTCTAAAACAAACTTCAAGCAACTTTCTGAATGTCCTTCCTAAGAGCTACAAATCAATGAAAAAAGACAGCCAGTGCCTAAATGAGACTAAGCTTCACTGGCTATTTACTGAAAAATTCATATGCTTCTGATCACTATATTGCCTTATATTTGATGTTCTTTCGAGCCTAGAAATTTTTTTTTAGCTCTTTACATTGATATTTGGTTTGTATATCATAATTTGTGTGTAATGGTTCTTATATATAACTGATTGTTGTCTTCCTTATACTTTAAAGTCAGAAAACTAAAAATTTGGAACTGTCCTAGGTATTAGGCAGTGGCTCACATATTAGGAGAGCACCTGGATCATTTCATAGAATAGACCATTTCCTAGGTCAAAAATCAAGTACTAATAAATTTTTTTAAATTGAAATTATGCAAAGGATCTTCTCTAAACACAATGGATTGAAACTAGAACTTGATATGAGAAGAAAACCTGGAAAATACATAAAACCAATAGGTCAAGGAAGAAATCTAGAAATAAATTTTAAAAAATACCTGGAGTTAAACAAAAATGAAAACACAACATACCAAAACTTATGGGATGCAGCCAAGGGAGTATTTGGAGCGAAATTTATAGCAGAAAATGCCTACGTTAAAAAAGAAGAAAGGAGGCAGAGCCAGTGTGGCACCCTAGGCAGATGCATCATGCTGTCCCTCTGCAACAAAGACCTGAAAAACTAAAAAAAAAAGGAAAGCAGATAAAAATGTCAATCCTGGAACCCTAAGCATCAAAAGAAGGCATAAAGAACTAGATCAAACACCAAATAGAAGAAGAAACTGATGGTAAACATAGAACAAGAAGAGATACAGAGTGGAGGTCATCTACCAACCATGGCATTTGAGCCACTTCTTCATGCAACTTACTTGTGCCTTCAGGTCTTGCTCAGGCCCAATCACGTATGTACCACTTCCATTTAATGATGGAGTTCTGTGTGCACAACCAACTTTATGCCTCTGTGTGTCAGTCATCACCCAGTTCATGATGGACAGCTCAGGCACGATGGTGACTTGGTGTCCCATGGTTAAGGGTTCAGCCTCTACTAGGACCCAGTAACAAGCCAAAGCTGTTTCTCAAAAGGAGAGTAGTTATCTGAGAGGATGGGAGGGCTTTGCTCCAAAATCCTAAGGGTTTGTGCTATGATTCACCAATAGGTCCCTGCCAAAGACTCCAAACAGCATCTCTATCTACCACAGACAGTTCAAGCACCATAGGATCAGCTGGATCATATGGCCTAAGGGACAGAGCAGCTTGCACAGCAGCCCGAGCCTGTTGCAGAGCCTTCTCTTGTTCCGGGCCCCACTCAAAACTAGCAGCTTTTTGAGTCACTTGATAAATAGGCCAGAGTAGTACACCCAAATGAAGAATATGTTGCCTCCAAAATCCAAAGAGGCCCACTAGGTATTGTGCTATAATTTTAGTTTTGCAAACAGCCAGATGCAATAACTTATCCTTCACTTTAGAAGGAATATCACAACATACCCCCACACCACTGTACTCGTAGAAATTTCACTGAGGTGGAAGGTGCCTGAATTTTTGTGGGATTAATTTCCCACCCTCTAGCACAAAAATATTTTACCAAGAAGTCCAGAGTCATTGACACTTCTTCCTTACTAGGTCTAGTCATCATAATGTCATCAATGTAATGGCCCAGTGTGATGTCTTGTGGAAGGGAAAGGCAATCAATATCCCTTTGAACTAAATTATGACGTAGGGCTAGAAAGCTAAGGTAACCCTGAGGTAGGCAATGGAGGTGTATTGCTGGCCTTGCCAGCTGAAAGCAAACTGTTTCTGGTGGTCCTTTGAAATAGGTATGCAGAAAAATGCAGTAGCCAGATCAATACCTGCATACCAGGTACCAGGACATGTATTAATTTGCTCAAGCAATGAAACTACATCTGGAACAGCAGCTGCAATTGGAGTCACCACATGGCTAAATTTCCAATAATCTACTGTCATTCTCCAAGATCCATCTGTTTTTTTCAAGGGCCAAATAGTCAAGTTGAATGGGGATATTGTGGGAATCACCACCCCTGAGTCCTTCAAGTCGTTGATGATGGCAGTAATCCTCCAGGAATGCGGTATTGCTTTCGTTTTACTATTTCCCAAGTAAGGAAAGTTCTAATGGCTTCACCTTGGCTTTTCCTATCATAACAGCCCTGACTCCATTTGTCAGGGATCCAAATGTGGGGGTTCAGCCAGTTGCTGAGTATATCTATTCCAATTATGCACTCTGGAACTGAGGAAATCACTACAGGATGGGTTTGGGGACCCACTGGACCCAGTAGGAGCTGGACATGAGCCAACATTCCATTGATAGCCTGACCTCCATATACCAGCCCTCTGACTGGTGGGTCACAGTGATGTTTTGGGTCTCCTGGAATTAGTGCCAGTTGAGAGCCAGTATCCAGTAATCCCCGAAAAGTCTGATTATTTCCTTTTCCCCAATGAACAGTCTTGTAAAAGGCCATAGATCCATTTGGGGAAGGTTGGGAAAGAGATTAACAGTATAAATTTTTGGCAGTGTATTAGAGTCCTTCCTCAAGGGGACCTGGCCTGCCCTTCATTCAAGGGGTTGTGGGTCTTTAAACTCACTCAAGTCTGGGAGTTGATTGAGGGACCATGACTCTCTATTCTGGCAATTCAAGTTAGACTGTGATTCACCTGACCTAGAATTCATCCATTTGTACAGATCAAGTAAATATTTAGTAGCTTTCCCGTCTATTTCACTCCTAGGAATACTTTGGCTAAGTAGCCAAAGCCATAAGTCCATATGAGTCAGACAATTCTGATGACTGCTTTGACTCCACTGTCCGTTATTATAACCATGCCTACCCTGTCTTTGTTGATTGAGTGCCACCACTTGGCCCCTACTGCCACAGGGTCCCTCAACCTCATTGTAGTTTTTGTTGTTGTTAGGTGCCATACACAGAATGCAATAATGCCCAGTCTTGCACCGTCCTCGTGGCTGTTGCCACGCTTGAGCCCATTGTTGCAGCCACTGTGTTAATCCATCTCATTGAGGGTCTTCCTCTCTTTCGATGACCCTCTACTTTACCAAGCATGATGTCCTTCTTCAGGGACTGCTTCCTTCTGATAACATGTCCAAAGTATATGAGATGTATTCTCCCCATGTTTGCATCTAAGGAGAATTCTGGTTACACTTCTTCCAACACAGATTTTTTTGTTCTTTTGGCAGCCCATGGTATATTCAATATTCTCCAACACCACAATTCAAAGATGCCAGTTCTTCCATCTTCCTTATTCATTGTCCAGCTTTTGCACACATATAAGGCATTTGAAAACACCATGGCTTGGGTCAGATGCATCTTAGTCCTCAAGGTGACATCTTTGCTTTCCAACACTTTAAAGAAGTCTTTTGCAGCTGATTTGCCCAATGCAATGCATCTTTCGATTTCTTGACTGCTGCTTCCACTGTGTTGATTGTGGATCCACGTAAAATGAAATGTTAACAGCTTGAATCTTTTCTCCATTAATCATGATGTTGCTTGTCAGTCCAGTTGTGAGGATTTTTGTTTTCTTTATGTTGAAGTATAATCCATACTGAAGGCTGTGGTCTTTGATCTTCATCAGTAAGTGCTTCAAGTCCTCTTCACTTTCAGCAAGCAAGGTTGTGTCATCTGCATAATATGGGTGAATCTTCTTCCAATCCTGATACCCCATTTTTCTTCATATACTCCAGCTTCTCGGATTATTTGCTCAACGTACACATTGAATGGGTATGCTGAAATGATACGACCCTGACACACACCTTTCCTGACTTTAAACCACACAGTATCCCCTTGTTCTGTTAGAATGACTACCTTTTGATCCATGTACAGATTCCTCATGAGCACAATTAAGTGTTCTGGAATTCCCATTCTCTGCAATGTTATCCATAATTTGTTATGATCCACACAGTCGGGTGCATTAGCATAGTCAATACAATATAGGTAAACATCTTTCTGGTATTCTCTGCTTTCAGCCAGGATCCATCTGACATCAGCAATACTACCCCTGGCTCTACGTCCTCTTCCAAATCCAGCTTGAATTTCTGGCAGTTCCCTGTCAATATACTGCTCCAGCCGTTTTTGAATGATTTTCAGCAAAATTTTGCTTGAATTGTGATATTGTTCAATAATTTCCGCATTCGATTAGATTACCTTTCTTGGGAGTCAGCATAAATATGGACCTCTTCCTGTTGGTTGGCCAGGTAGCTGTCTTCCAAATTTCTTGGCATAGACGAGTGACCACTTCCAGCACTGCAACCATTTGTTGAAACATCTCAGTTGGTATTCTGTCAATTCCCAGAGCCTTGTTTTTTGTCAATGTCTTCAGTGCAGCTTGGACTTCTTCCTTCAGTACCATTGGTTCCTGATCATATGTTACTTCCTGAAATGGTAGAACATTGACCAATTCTTTTTGGTATGGTAACTTTGTGTATTCCTTCCGTCTTCTTTTGATGCTTCCTGGGTTGTATAATACTTTCCTCGTAGAATCCTTTGGTATTGCAACTCAAGCCTTGAATTTTTTCTTCAGTTCTTTCAGCTTGAGAAATGCTGAGGGTGTTCTTTCCTTTTGCTTTTCTATCTCTAGGTCTTTTCAAGTGTCATCATAATACTTTACTTTGTCTTCTCGAGCCACCCCTCGAAATCTTCTGTTCAGCTCTTTTACTTCATTTTTTTTCCTTTCGCTTTAGCTACTCAGCATTCAAGGGCAGGTCTCAGGGTTTCTTCTGATGTCCATTTAAGTCTTTTCTTTCCCTCCTATGTTTTTAATGACTTCTTGCTTTCTTTATGTATGCTCTCCTTGATGTCATTCCACTAACTGCATCAAATCTATTCTTGAGATGGTCCCTGAATTCAGGTGGGATATACTCAAGGTCATACTTTGGCTCTAATTTTCTTCAGTTTCAACTTGAACTTGCATATGAGTAATTGATGGCCTGATCCACAGTCGACCCCTGGTCTTGTTCTAACTGATGATATTGAGCTTTTCCATTGTCTCTATCCACAGATGTAGCGAATTTGATTCTTGTGTATTCCATCTGGCGAGATCCATGTGTATAGTTTTTGTTTTTGTTGGTGAAAAAGGTATTCTCAATGAAGTCGTTGGTCTTGCAAAATTCAATCATGCGATTTCTGGCATCATTTCTATCACCAAGGCCATATTTCTCAACTACCGATTCTTTTTCTTTGCTTCCAACTTTCACATTCCAATCACCAGTAATTTTCAGTGCATCCTGATTGCATGTTTGATCAATTTCAGGTTGCAGACATTGGTAAAAATCTTCAATTTCTTCATCTTTGGCTTTAGCAGTCAGTGCATAAATTTGAATAACAGTCATACTAACTGATCTTCCTTGTAGAATTAAATATTATCCTATCACTGACAATGTTGTACTTCAGGATAGAACTTGATATGTTCTTTTTGACGATGAATGCAATGTCATTCCTTTTCAAGCTGTCATTCCTGGCATAGTAGACCATATGATTGTCAGATTCAAAATGGTCAGTACCAGTCCATTTCAGTTCACTGTTGCCTAGGATATCAATGTTTATGTGTTCCATTTCATTTTTGACAATTTCCAAATTTCCTAGATTCATACCTCATACATTCCAAGTTCTGATTATTAATGGATATTTGCAGCTGTTTCTTCTCATTTTGAGTCATGCCACATCAGCAAATGCAGGCCCCAAACACTTGACTTCATCCACGTCATTAAGGTCGACTCTACTTTGAGGAGCCAGCTCTTCCCCAGTGGTCTTTTAAGTGCCTTCCAACCTGAGGGGCTTATCTTCTGGCACTATATCAATGCTTCCTTGCTATTCATAAGATTTTCACTGGCTAATTCTTTTCAGAAGTAGAACGCTGGGTCCTTCTTCCTAGTTGGTCTTATTCTAGAAGCTCAGCTGAAACCTGTCCACCAGGGGTGACCTTGCTGGCATTTGAACACTGGTGGCATATCTTCCAGCATCACAGCAACACACAAGCCCCCACGGTATGACAAACTGACAGACAGGGAGGCGGGGTAGGAGACATTGTAGTTAAGTGTCTTAATTCAGCTAGGGCAGTTTCCACTGTAAAATCTTATTTACCTAAAATAGCAATCACAGTAGTCTTCAAGGATGCTGGAACTCCTTTCACAAATTTGTCCCTTACATTTGTAGTAAAAGGTCTATCTTTTGGGCATTCCATGTGTGAGTTTATGGTTCTAACCTGAAAAATCCACTCTAATATGCCAATTTCCCTATGCTTTTGGATACCTTCTTCTACAGTATACCAAGGCAGGTCTGGTTCTTCAACTTGATTTAGTGTAGGCCACCTTGTAATCCATGCTTCAGCCACCCAATCAAATAAACTAGTAGACCCTTTCCTAACTTCTGGACCTGAAACATTGAATGTAGAAGCTATGCTTAGTGGACTCATATCAACGAACTAAGACTGATCCATCTTTACGTTCTTTGCACCATTATCCCATACCCTTAATAGTCATTCCCATGCATATTCCCCAGGTTTCTGTTTGTACCTATTAGAAAAGCCAAGCAGCTCTTTTGGAGTGTAGCGTACCTCCTCCTGTGTCATACTTTGTACTTCACCTTTTGGGGTTTGTTGGGACTTAAGTCTAGTTATAGGCCTAGAAGCCAGAATGGGTAGTGTGGGATTGTTTTGAGAATATTCTACTTTGTCTTGTGAAGCATCTGCCTCAGGCCATGCCCCAGGCAATGAGTCAGGCAAGGGCTTTTTAGAGACAGCTGGGCTAGGGCTAATCTCATAAGATGGGAGTAGAGGGGCTGATGGTTTTTCTGGGCAGGGTGGTGTCGCAGACAAACATGAAGTAATCTCTTCAGATGGGAGTGGTTCTGTTGACAGGAGTGATTCAACGGAATTTAGGGGCTCAGTATCTCCAGCTTCCTGATTATCTGCCCATATGTCCCCATCCCAAGTTTCAGGATCCCATTTCCTCCCAGTCAATGCCCTCACTTTAACTTTAGACACCTCTCAAGGTTGGTAATTGAACTGGCATTGTAATCTAGCCACTCTTACAATAAGGCTCTGTGTTTGGTTTTTGGCAATATCAGCTCTGTTACTACAAGAAATAGGGCTTTCTTTCAAAGCACAAGTGGAAACTTTGAGGTTGTTTAAGTGGCACTTGAACTTTGACTCTGAAGCCCTGAACACGTCTCTTTCTTTCACCAGTTTGTCTAGTGAAAGTAGGACCAACGAACCAGCTTCCTTACACTTCTCATTATGACAAAAATTATAGAAAGATATCATATATGCAGTCACACAGAGCCTTGCCTTTCATGTATACCTGATCTATTGGTGGTTATATTTTGCATATTTGAATTGTCACTTCACACCATTGATTAACAGTGCCCTCTTTACAACTGGAAGCAGAGTCATCAACATCTTCAAGATTAACCAGACTTGAGAACCAATTTAGAAAAAAAAAACCAAACCCAATGCCATCAAGTTGATTCCAACTCATAGCCACCCTAGAATTTAGAAAACTCATCCGTAAAATTTTGTTTCTCTAGAACCACTTTCGGTACCAAATGTCTTATGCTAGTTTCTCTAGAGAAGTAAAACCAGTGAAACGTATAAATATATATACATAGAGAGAGAGAGATTTATATCAAGGAAACAGCTCACTTAATTGTAGAGGTTGGAACATCCAGTCCATGGATCAGGACAGAGGCTTCTCTTGATTCACATAGCTGCAGGGGCTGGTGAACCCAAGATCCACAGGTCAGAGAGCAGGGCTCTTGTTCACAGCCTGTGAAGGTCGATGAATCCCAAGATCAACAGGCAAGACTGCAAGGCTTGTCCTGATTCACATAGCTGCAGGGGTTGGTGGACCCAAGATTGGCAGTTAAACTGCTAGCTCAAGTCCCAAGAACCAGAGGTCTGATGAACAAGAGGTAGCTACAGGATCCAGAACAAGCCAAAAGCCTTGGCAAAGTGAGCAGAAAGGTAGTATGTGGTGGAGGGTGGAGAGATGAAGGCTGACAGGGTGGTAAGCTGCCACAGCCCCACCCCCACTGATACCACTCAGTAGATTCCATCATGGGGATGATCACATGTCAGATTTTAGCAGGGAAGTGATCACAACATTATACAACTGCCAAAACACTGAGAATCATGGTCCAGCCAAGTTGATACAGATATTAACCATCACACGTATGAACAGACACTTCAGCAAAGAAGACATTCAGGTAACTAGCAGACACATGAGGAAATACTTCTGATCATTAGTCATTAGAGAAATGCAAATCAAAATTACAATGAGATACCATCTTACCCTGGCATTACCGTCACGTATCTAAAAAACAGAAAACAACAAATGTTGGAGAGATTGTGAGGAGATTGCAACTCTTATGCACTGCTGATGGGAATGCTAAATTGTACAACCACTATGGAAAACAATATGGCACCTCCTTAAAAAGCTAGAAATAGAAATACCATACAATCCAGCAATTCCACTCCTAGGAATATATCCTAGAGAAATAAGAGCTGTCACATGAATAGACATGTACACCCATGTTTATTGGAGTAGTATTCACAATAGCAAAAAGATGGAAACCACCTAAGTGCCCATCAGCAGATGAATGGATAAACACACTACGGTACATACACACGATGGAATACTATACAATGATAAAGAACAATGATGAATTCGTGAAATTTCTCACAACGTGGATGAATATGGAGTGCATTATGCTTAGTGAAATAAGTCAATAACAAAAAGACAAATATTGTACGAGACTACTATTATAAAATCTAAAGAATAGGTTTACACACAGGACAAAAAAAACAATCTTTGATGGTTACGAGTGGTGGGGGGCAGGTAAGGGAAATCACTAACTAGATAGTAGGCAAGTGTTAACTTTGGTGAACGGAAAGATTACACACAACACAGGGGAAGTTAGCATGACTTGTCCGAAGCAAAGCCACAGAGCCTTCCTAGCCACATTCAAACACCTTGAGGGACTGAGTTACTGTGGCTGAAGGCTGGGGACCATGGTCTCAGGCAACATCTGGGTCAACTGGCATAACATAGTTCATGAAGAAAACGTTCTACATCCTACTTTCATGAGTAGTGACTGGGGTCTTAAAAGCTTATAAGCAGCAATCTAAAATACATCTATTGGTTCCAACACGTTCAGAACAAAGGAGAATGAAGAAAACCAAAGAAACAAGGAAAATATTTGTCCAAAGGACTAATGGACCGTATGAATCACAGCCTCCACCAGCCCGAGCCCAGAAAAACTAGATGATGCCTGGCTACCACCACTGAACCCTCTGACGGGGATCACAATAGAAGGTCTCAGAAAGAGTAGGAAGGACAGGAAAACTAGACGAATGGACACAGGGAACCCGGGGTGGAAAGGGAAAGGGGGAGGGTGCTGACAAAATGTGGGGATTACAACCAATGTCACAAAACAATTTGTGCATAAATTTTTGAATGAGAAACTAATTCACCCTGTAAACTTTCACCTAATGCACAATAAAATAAAATAAAGAAGATCTCAAATCAGTAATCTAACTCTACACTTGAGGAACTAGAAAATGAGAGCAAATCAAGACCAAAGCTACCAGAAGGAAGGAAATAGAAGAGATCAGAGAAGAAATACTAATGAAATAGAGAATAGAAAACAATAAACAGAATCAATGAAAACAAGTTGGTTCTATGAAAAGATCAATAAAATCAGCAAAACTTTTGCTAGAATAACAAAGAAAAAAGAGAGAAGATGCAAATAACTAAAATCAGAAATAAAAGCAGGAACATTACAACCGATCCTAAAGGAACAATAAAAGATCAGAACAATTTTATGACAACAAGTTAGATAATTTAAATGAAATGGACAAATTCCTGGAAACACATAAACTACCGAAATTGAGACAAGAAAAAAAAGATAACCTTAACAGATCTGTAGCAAGTGAAGACGTTAAACCGGTAAGCAAAAATCTTCCAGCAAAAAAAGTCCTGGATGAAATGGCTTCACTGAAGAATTCTACCAAACATTTAAAGAAGAATTGACACTAATCCTTTTGAAAAACTTCCAAATTTTTTTTTTTTTAATTTTGATGTTCAATTTATCTACTTTGTCTTTTGTTGCTTGTGCTTTTGGTGTCTTGTCTAAGAATCCACTGTTGAAAAGTAAGTCTCAAAATATTAGTCCTATGTTTTGTTCTTAGAGTTTTATTGTTTTCATTCTTATATTTAGGTCTTTGATCCATTTTTAGTTATAATTGTCATTTGTGGTGTGGGATATGGATCTAACTTTATTCTTTTCCATGTGGCGATCCTGTTAGCCCAGCACCATTTATTGAAGAGGCTATCCTTTCTCCATTGGAGGCACTTAGTGCCCTTCTCAAAAAATCAATTGACCATAGATGTATGGGTTTATTTCTGGACTCTTAGCTCTATTGCACTCATGTTTGTTCCAACTATTATATCAGGACAAGACTGTTTTAATTACTGTAGCTTTAACGTATGTTTTGAAATTGGGAAGTGTGAGTCCTCCTACTTTGTTCTTCTTTCTCAGGATTGATTGCTTTGGCCATTCAGGACCTCTTGCAATTCCACATAAATTTGAGGATTAATTTTTCCATTTCTGCAAAGAAGAGTGTTGAAATTTTAATAGGGATTGCATTGAATCTATGAACAAAATGGCCATGGTGACAAGGATGGAGGTTAGGCATGGTCTCAGCAACATAGATTTCCACTAACCAAGGCTGACTTGGCTACAGCCACTGCTGAACATCAAATCTACCAACATCAGAGACTAACACTGAGTCCCCGATACGGCACCATTCTTCTAGGTAATCAGCCAGCAACTTGGTGGCAGATTGATTACCTTGAACCACTTCCATCATGGAAAGGGCAGCATTTTGTTCTTACTGGGATAGACACTCTGGATACAGATTTGCCTTCTGTGCATGCAACGTCTCTACCAAAACTACCACCTGTGGACTCACAGAATGCCTTATCCATTATTGCCCAATAGGCCCAGAACAACTGAGGGCCCTGCAACAAGTTCAGGCTGCTGTGCAAGCCACTCTGCCACTTGGGCCATATGGTCCAGCTGGTTACATATGATTTTTGGTTCCTTGGTCTCTTGGTCCCTCAACCCCTCAGGACTTTTGGGCTGGCCCAGCCCTACTGTGTCAGGCAAGTGTCACAAAGCTCTTTTGCTCTACCAATATGTGCTCCAAGGCACCCTACTCTTCCAGTAAGTCCCCGCCCAAAGAATCTCAGCATTCTTGCTCTGTAGGTTGGTGTTATGAATTGAATTGTGTCCCCCCAAAATTTTTATCAACTTGGCTAGGCCATGGTTCCCAGTGTTGTGTGGTTTTCCACCATTTTGTGATCTTACATGACTATCCTCTGTGTTGTAAATCCTCAGCTCTATGATGTTAATGAGGCAGGATTAAAAGCAATTATGTTAATAAAACCAGACTCAATCTACAGGATTAGGCTGTATCTTGAGTCAGCCTCTTTTGAGATATAAAAGAGAGAATTGAGCAGAGAGGGGAGGGACCCGCTACCATGAAGAAAGAAGCAGCAGGATCAGAGTCCTTTAGACCAGGGGTTCCTGCACTGAGAAGCTCCTAAATCAGGCAAGAGTGATGACAAGGAATTTCACCTAGAATCAAAAGAGAGAGCCTTCACCTGGAGTTGGCATTCTGAGTTCGGACTTCTAGCCTCCAAGACTGTGAGAGAATAAATTTCTGTTTGCTAAAGCCATCCACCTGTGGTATTTCTGTTATGGCAGCACTAGATAACTAAGACAGTTGGCAAGCCTACCTCTGTCAACAAGTACACAGCGGCACCCCACTCTGCTAGGAAGTCTCCTGCCCAAAGGCATTTAGCTCTCTTGCTCCATGGGTCGGCTCCCACACCATCTTGCACTGGTCTTCTGGTTCTGCTGCTGCCACTTCTCTGCCACTGCTTCTCAGCACCTGTGCCATCTCCAGTGTTACAGCTCTCCTCACTTCCTTCTGAGCCCTCACCAGAATTGCCTTTGCTGTCCATAATTCCATCAACAGTCTCTTCAAGGCAATCTAGGCTTTTACTATTAGGCACTCTAAAACTCTTCCAGCCTGTACCCATTACCCGGTTCCAACACTGCTTCCATATTTTAGGTATCTGTTATAACAGCACTGCACCCTCAGTACCAAATTCTATCTTAGTTATGTAGTGCTACTATAATAGAAATACCACAAGTGGATGGCTTTAACAAACAGAAATTTATTCCCTCACAGTTTAGGAAGCTAGAAGTCCATATTCAGGGTGCTTTAGGTAGTACTGACATCTTAAAAATATTAAGCCTTCCAAAGGGCAGGAACAATACAAGTGTCCATCAACAACAAATGAATGGATAAATAGACTGTGGTATATACATATAATGGAATATTATTTAACCATAAGAGAAAAGAAGCTCTGATACATGCTATAACATGGATGAGCCTTGAAAACTTCATGCTGAGAAATAAATCAGACACAAAATGACAAATATCGTATGATTCCACTTATATGAAGTATCTAGAATAGGCAAATTCATAGAGACCAAAGTTTATCAGTGGTTAATGAAAGTGGGAGGGGGGAAATGGGAGGATATATCTTAAGAGATACGGAGTTTCCGTTAAGGGTAAAGTAAATATTTAGAAAGGGATAGTGGTGATGGCTGCACAATAGGATGAATGTAATTGAGTTATGTATGTAAAAATGGTTGAAATGGCAATGTTTTGTTATGTATATTTCACCATGATAATTTTTTTTTTTTTTAATGACTTCAGATTTTGGAGTGAGAGACTATGTGAGTGCAAATTTATTGAATAGGGGGAGATGTGGAGAAGTAAAAATCTGAAGGAGAAAATCAAGTGTTCTTTTATGGTCCTTTGACTTTAGCCACTCACACTGTATAACGGACAGGTTTTTTCTAACTTGAAAACAAATTTAAGAGTTTGTATTTTATCTTCCTGAGATTTAACATTGGTGAGGCTAATTCTAACTGACTGAAGGAAGCCTAAGAAAAATTTGCCCTTTATTTATTACCTGAGATATGTGTCGTATTTGCCCACACATAACAACTAAAACTTAAAGACTGTTTGCAATTCATTTTTCCTATATCCTTCTGATGACAGGTTTAGGAAACAAGAACTCAGGATAAACCAAGAACCACACTTGTTGAACTTCCATTGTCCCAAACAGGCAGTATATGACTCAAAGCAACACTGAACAAATGAGTGCACTTGTGCTGGTGATGGTAGCAGCCAAAACACGTATCATACAAGTGCTAACAAAGTCTAGGACAACTTATGTATAAGTTTTATATCATTGCTTAAACATTAAATAGTTCTCATTTCAAATGAGTAATTTTTCTTCTATTTCAAGTCTCTGACAAAGGTTATAATCAGTTCTATTATAAGGCTTGTTTTGAAAACATGGATATTTCCAATAGAATTGATAGAGTGGGGAAAATTTAAACATAACATAAATTTCATATCGACTTATCCACCATTTCATCCACAAGAAACACTAGGTGACTGCAGAAACTATATCCAATTGATCTGAGCTGTGTAAGCACACAGACCCCTCAAACATCTGCCAGCTACCTCAGTTTACCAGGGTGTATTATGAGCCACACCTGTCCACATTTAGTGTTACAATTTTTCATGCAATTTCACCCTTCTTTCACCACTTCACAATAACTCACAAGTCATGATCCTTCTTGAAGCTCACTTCCACAAGCAAATTTTAGGTTTGGTTCAACTTGAAGTGCCATATTTATATATTTCTTAACTATTTAATGTGTTTAAAACTATGCTATCATTTTTTTAAGTTTCGATTTTTTTATGTGTCACTCCCACATTTTTTATTGCTGTGCCTCAGCTGCATCTTTCCCATAAGCCCTGAAACACAAACATCACCTTATAGAAGAACTGACTGTGTTTGAAATGCAAATCCACGGTGTTTCCGGACTAACTTTCTAAAACTAACTGCACATCTAGGCTCATCAGCTTGGTTAAAGAAATCTAATTATAGTTCCTCTGAATCACAAATTGTTGTGTTTAATAACAACAATCAAAGTAAGAAGGATTTTTCAGGCTGAAGAAAATCACAACTTCCTGATAGATGCTCTATAAAAAAAAAAAAAAATAGATGCTCTCTATCTGGTGTTAATTTCATTCGCAAGTATGGTCATTTCTATCTTATTTGGGTGTTTAATATACACCCTAATTACTTTGTTTTTTCTTACATATCATACTTATTTTTACAAGAGAAAATAAATAACTAGAGAAATTATTTTTACTTTAAAAAGAGTCATTTTTTAAAATAACTGTGTATGTGTGTTAGAGGCAGTGTTATTAGTACAACCTAAATCCATCTTGAAAGAAAAGTTGGATATTTAGAGTGAAAGGAAAAGTACTCCCTAAACTTTAGATACTTAGATTGAAAATAAAATAAGAGGAAAAAAAATCACTCTTGCACTCTTAACAAACTAATCACTGTTGGAAAAAATTTAGTAGAGTAGAAAAGTCTTAATATTCACTAAAATGTTATGAAGCAAAGGCAGACATACAACTGTGTCATTGTGTCGTAGCTTTGTAAAAACAAATAAAAGAAAATGATAATGTCAAGAGTTTTGAAGGCGGTTTTACTGTGAAGTCCTTGAGCTTTAATCAGACATCCCCCACCAGCTTTATCTAACTAGCACATTGTGTGGGCGTGTACCAGAGACTCCTGTCCACTAGGGGCTAGACTTTCACCAATAAATCGCCTTTAACTATAACACTTAAATAAAGTCCTATTTAACTGGCATATAGATAAAAATATATTTCCGTTAGCTCCCTGAAATTTTTTTCCAATCATTAAAGAGATGGTTTTTAAATAAGTACCTTGGATCAGTTTAACAGTTAAAATGAATTGACTCAAGGATGTATATATCCTCAAATAAAAAACTACTGCAGAAAGTTTATAGTATGAGATTAAAAGGGTGTGATCATGGAAACATTTGCCCTGTTCCCTCTCTTTCATTTCCCAGCTTTGTGAGAGCTAAAGACAGTATTAGAATTTTATCATACGCTAATTATGCTCAATTAACATTAAGCTATCAAGTATTCCAGAAGTGCCCTCTGTTAATACAAACGTATTAGAAGCAGAACTAGACAGTAGAAGTTTTAAAAAAATTTTAGAATTCACCCAGTTTTCAATTCTTTAATGTATTATTTCTGGATAATGGAATATGGGATGACTTGGGTTCTTTATACTTTTTATCTTTTCTGGTTTTTTATAAAAAATATGTAAATACAAAAACCCAGTGCTGTCGAGTCGATTCCGACTCATAGCGACCCTACAGGACAGAGTAGAACTGGCCCATAGAGTTTCCAAGGAGCACCTGGCAGATTTGAACTGCTAACCCTTTGGTTAACAGCCATAGCACTTAACCACTACGCCACCAGGGCTTCCTATAGCAAGGAAGTATAACATAATTACCAAAAAAAGGAATTTTTAAATTTAAGATTCATTTATTGAATTCCTATGGATTCTGCTCCTGTCATACAAACATGAACAAGATAATACGATCTCAAGCTGGTCAATCTCATTTAGGGAGATAGGTAAGCAAGCAATGCTCTCCTGAAACAACACCTCCCCTCTTCTGCAATACAAAAGGTGTGTGAGGGCAGCAGTACAGTTTAACTCATGTTGTACAATAGTTCAAAGCAATGGCATTGGTGTCAGAGAGGACATGGTCAAATATTGGCTCTGCTGTGTAATTCTCAGTACTTTTTTAGCTTCCCTCTGGAAGTTGTAGGAGCCCTGGTGGCACAGTGGTTAAAGTGCTCAGCTGCTAGCCAAAAGACCAGTGATTCAACCACCAACTGCTTCAGAGAAGAAAGACATAGCAGTCTGCTTCTGTAAAGATTTACAGCCTTGGAAACCCTGTGCGGCAGTTCTACTCGGCCTATAGGGTCACTATGAATTGGAAACTCAACAGCAGTGGGTTTGGTTTGGTTTTTTGATGTCTCAGTTTCCTCGCAATGAATGATAATTCCTACCTCACAGGATTAAAAAAATATATATATATGCAAAGTTCTCAGAACAGTGCCTGGCACATACCAAGTGTTTGGTAAATGGCATATGGTTTTATTACGCAACACTAGGGAAGCACAGTGGAGGGTGTTGAAAACTGACAAGCCTACTGGTCAACACATAATGGACAGTATAGGACCAGCTCCTCATTCTCTCATGGGTCATCTATTTTGGATGTTGTGCTGCATTCGAATTTCAGGACGAGGTGAGTTTGTCCAGATGAATCCTCTTTGTAGATCCAGTTGGTCCCCTTTTTCTTGCCATCATTTCTTTTTTACTGCTGAAGTACATATAGAACTTCAGGAAGCACAACTGCTTTACAGCATAGAGCCTATTTTTAGCACAACTGCTTTACCGCATAGAGTCTATTCTGAAGCTCTAAAACCAATAAGATCATAGAACTCTCTCAGGAGGAATGAAGCGTTGGCCAAGTTCTGCCCAAGGAAGTTCTTACAACAGGGCATTGTGAAACATCCTTAATCCTCAGAACTTGACTTTAAAATGTTCCCACTGGAGTCCAATGGGAGTTTTATGGGAGTCAAGGATAGAATTAGGTCTTGTGTATTTTTAAAGGGTCATTCAAAAAGGCAAAGTCTAAATTTTTTACAGATGGCAGAGGAAGGCATGATGCAGTTGGCCAGAACTGACCTTTTATGTTTTCCTAAAGCAAATGTTTATTGAAAGAGGACTCTACTATACTACCAATGGAAAATAAAACCCTGGATGCTTACATTGGACAGCTCAGTTCATATTCACTGCCAAATACATTTATAAAAATCAATAATAATATTTTCCATGGTACCTGTTTTCAACCTTCCCTCAAAATCTTTCCCTGTAGCTGCTTTTTCTCAAACACAAATACGTTTCTAAGAAGTAATATATTAGATGAGAATAGGCTCATGAAGCCATACGAACCTTCATATGACTTCATTCTGTGAAGCCTGTGAACCTTCTTTTTACCTTCACAGCCATGTCTCCAAAACAATGGTACACAGGCAAGGGCAAAGTGTTCTGGAAAATGGATTCAGAATTGATTCAGTGGCTTGTCAAGATACGTATTGTGTTTGATGAATTCTGTAAACTTATGGGGGAGGGGGAATTAGGACTGTGAACTCAAATTAACAGTAGGATTAACCATTACCACAACAGCCACAGTTTAGAACTTTCTTATCTTCTCACTTATGAAGTAGGTTGCAAGTACCTTTTTAACATGTGGATATCTTAAAACATGTTGTTCCATAGCTGGCCCCCAGGAAAGAAGAAATACTCCACTTTCCCTGCTCAAGGAAAGGCAAAAACAGGATATAATCAGTCCACATTTAAATACCTGGTATATTCAGAGTGATTTTGGTGCCTAATCTCAGCTCCCTGGGCAGCCATTTTCTGTTTCAGGTATCCACAAAAGTGCTTCTCCGAGAATGCTCACAGCTTTATTCATGATTGGCAAAAACCGGAAACTCAAATTCCATCTACAGGAGAGTGGACAAATAAATTTTAGTATATTTATACAGTGAAATACTACACAGCAGTAAAAAGGACAAATTACTAATACACACAACAGCATGGATAAATCTCATAGACAGTATGCTGAGCAAAAGAGGCCAACCACAAAAGAGTACACGATTCATTTATATGAAGGGCAGTATTAGGTAAAACTAATCAACAGTTAAAAAATCAGAGAAGTGGTTGCCTCTGGATGAGGAAGAGGATTAATAGGGAAAGGACATAAGGGTACATGGCTACATGCATTTGTCAAAACTAACCAGATTGTACACTTAAGATTGGTGCATTTCACTTACAAAAGCTATGTTCTACATAAATTCACTATATAAATTCTCTCTTTATCTTAAAAAAAAAGAACAACCAAAAACTAAACGCACTGCCATCAAGTAGATTCCAACTCATAGCAACCTCATAGAATTTCCAAGGCTGTAAATCTCTACCCACATCTTTCTGCCAAAGAGCGTGGCTTGGAACCTCCGACTTTTTGTTTAGCAGTCAATCACTTTAACTACTGCGCCATCAGTGCTCCTTAGATCCTTAAAGACTTTTTTAAAAATATCTTTCAAATGAATCGAAGGAAGTATGGCTTCTTTTTTGTGCCTTTCTGTATCATTGCTTTTGAACTTAAATGGTTCTAACAACTCCGTGAACATATTTAATTCTGCAACTGTGCATCATTTTTCTAACTGGTCTATTCTCCAGAAGGCAAAAGCTCGCCTTTTTTATTATTTAAATTGTTTGTAATACAGCACATAAATTGCCATTAAACATGGCAGTGCAATGAGAATCTCTAGAAGGAACAGGTGGGATCACTTCCCATTTTTTTCTTATGACTTTGAGAATAAATCTCCCTCAAATGACACCTTTCTCCTTCAAACACTTCAGTTGTATATTTTATAACTTTTACATATGTCATTTTTACATGACAGTCACAGCTCCCACCTGGAGTTTTGCAACACTGTCCGCATGTTACCTTTTTTTTATATAGAATATGCATGTTTTATTCTGAATAATTTTGCATAATAAAAATGAAAGTACGAAATAATTAAGACGCAAAATGTTTTAACAAGCAGAAGTAAATCATGGAAGGAAAAAGCAGAACTGTAATCTGTGGCAGTCTCCAAAAGTTGTATAAAAGATCACATTCTTCCAGTTTCACTAGTGAAAAGCCTTGAAGTTTAAAATCTGAACCCCAATACTGAGCCTAAAATAGTATACTGTATATTAAAAATGTAATTAGTATTGACATTGAAGACAACTAGATTTAATAACTGAAAATAGAGAAAAAATGTGCAAATGGTTTAATAGTCACAGAGATTGTAACTAACAAGCCAAGAAAACCTTCAAGAATTCTGAGAACTCTATTAAACACTTGAGAAATGACATTTTTCACTGCCTTGCATATTCATTCATTCATTCATTTGTTCATTCTACTAACAAGTATTTACTGGGCACCTATTATGTGCCAGAATGTCCTAAGAGTTGGGGATATGTAGATAACTAGGAGATAAAAATCTGCTTTTCCTAAAGGCTGCACTCTAGATCAATAAATAAAAGAAGTATGTGCCATAGAATGTTTGATAGTGTTACCAGGATTAAGGGGAAAAAGTAAGGCAGGGAAGGGGAACATGAAATTAGGGGAGTGGGGTTAGAATTGTCAGGAAAAGCCTTACTGAAAACATGGCCTTTGAGTAAGGACCTGAATGAAATGAGGGAGGTCAACATACCAATATCCCAGGCAGCAGGAATAATAATGCAGAGGCCCTGAGATGGGTCAGCGCTCTATAAGTGTAAGAAGCTGGAAAGAGGCCTTTGTGCCTGGACCAGAGAGAACAAGCGGAGAGGAGGAGAGGGTGAGATCACTGAGGCACTGGGAGCTAGATCATGTGGGACCTCCCAGGCTGTTGTAAAGACCTGCTTTTACCATGTGTGTGTTTGGGGCCACTGAAGGTTCCAAGCAAGAGGGTAACATGACCTGACTTCCATTTTAGCCAGATCATTCTGGCTGTCCCTTTGATAATAGAACAAAATGGTCAAGGGTAAAGCAAGAAAACCATTGGAGAAGCCATTACAATTATCCAGGTGAGAACGAGAGATGAAAGTAACATGGAACAGGGTGGAGGCATTGGAGGGTGAAGAAAAACGGTCAAGTTTTATTCACATTTTGAAAGTAGAGCCAATAAGAGCTGCTGGCAGATTAAATATGGCATGTGGGGGAATAAAAAAAAAGGAGTCAAAAGCTTTTTGGACTAAGCAACTGAAAAATATCAATCACCCAAATTTGGATAAGATCCTTGCTATATTGGTAGAATTATACCCACTTGCATAGAGGTGGAGCCCTCTTTTGCTAACCAGATGGTCCACAGTTCAAATCCACCAGCTGCTCCTTGGAAACCCTATGGAGTACTTCTACTCTGTCCTGTAGGGTGGCTGTAAGTCGGAATTGATTGATGGCAATAGGTTCTTTTGCGGGGGGGGGGGGAGGGGTGGCATAGAAGTAGTAGAAAAGTGGGAAATTCTGCTGATGAAAATAAACACATAAAACTTCTTTCCTAGCTGAACCTTGAAAATTTTTTGCAGATGCCTTATTCTTTTAGCTTGAGTCTTTGTGTCTGATTAAATGTAAACTCCACGTTATTTTCTTATCAGTGTTTTTGCTGAGAGACTATTTTGATTACAGAGGAGAGTGACTTCACTGTATACCAGAGGGTAGAGTTTTAAAAGATTGTACTCAATAGGGGGTAGGTATTTTGAAAGGTCCACAGAACTGGACCTAAGTATAGGCAATGATTTGAAATACAAAATACGGTAATTTACACGCAATAAAATTGTGTCAGATATATCATTAATTAATAATATTCATTATTCAATAAAGTTGACATAGGGTCAAGTGCAAGCTTTGAGTCAGACAGACAGTTTCAAATCCAAAGTCCACTACTTTAGCTGTTGGCATTGGGCATGTTATTTAAATTCTGTGAGCCTGCTTATTCACATTAATATTGGATATACTTATGCTTATTTCGATTGTAGTTTTATTAATTTAAAATATCTAGCACTTTTAAGATAGCTAATAAATAGTAGTTGTGATTAGTATTATCCATTGAATTAACTTTCTTAATTTAATGTGATATTTGATTTATTTAAAACTGAGAATCCACAGTGCCTTGAGAAAAAAGGATAAAAATATTGATTGTTGAATAAAAAGTTGTTTTGGTTATTTATATGCATGAATGATGTTTAGAAGTTTTGATTTCAAAAACATTTCTTCCTTAGTACACGACTTTTGCTTACCACCTGAGGTGAAAATTAACCTCATTCAACATCTATCCTAGTAATATTTTCTCTTGCCTCCTTTACCATAAAGGCTAAAGGTTGCTGCTAAAGATGGCAATATGACACGGTTTTAACCAATAAGAAGTAGGAAATATCCTGGGTAAGGCTTCTAGGAGTTTTTGTTTTCCTAATAAAGAGAGACAGTCTCCCCTGATACATTTTGCTCTCTTTTTTTTTTTTTTCTTTAAACTTTGTCTTTTCCCCTCATCCCTGCCTGAAAAGTGGGCATGATGCCTAGAGGTCTAGCAATCATCTTGGGATCGCTAGGCAACAGACATGAGAACAAAATGCAATTCTCTAAGTATGGTAGATCATAAATATGGAAATAATATATTGACTCCTGAAAAGATCATTAAAATGCTATGAATAGTAAACTACCAACCTCCAGAAATCCTGGTTTATGAGAAAATGAGAAGCATATATTTAGGCCACAATGGTCATGTTTGCTTTTACTTGTACCCAAATACAATCCTAACAGTTTTACCACTTTTCCAAATAGTAGGCAAGCAACCTAAATCCACTTTGCTCCTTATATTTTATCTTACTTTTCTCTAATAAGGTGTACTGTTGTTACAATTTTGTCATCTTTATTTAAGTTATGTAAGCTATTTTGGCCACCACTCATCTGTCACAGTTTGTCGTACTGTGGTGGCTTATGTGTTGCAGTGATGCTGGACTCTATGCCACAGATATTTCGAATACCAGCAGGGTCACCAGTGATAGACAGGTTCCAGCAGAGCTTCAAGACGAAGACAGGCTAGGAAGAAGACCTGGTGATCTGCTTCTAAAAGCAGGCCAGTGAAGGACTTATGAATAGCAGCAGAATATTTTTTGATATAGTACTGGAAGATAAGCACCTCAGGTTTGCAAGCACTCAAAATATGACTGGGGAAGAGCTGCCTCCTCAAAGTAGAGTCAACCTTAATGATATGAATGGAATAAAGCTTTTAGGACCTTTATTTGCTGTTGCAGCGTGACTCAAAATGAGAAGAAACACTGCAAACATCCCCTAATCATCAGAAAGTGGAATGTATGAAGTACGAATCAAGGAAAATTGGAAGGTGTCAAAAATGAAATGGCAGTAGTGACCTAAAATAGACTAGTATTGCGCTCACTTCCGCAGCACATATACTAAAATTGGAATGATACAGAGAAGATTGGCATGGCCCCTGCGCAAGGACGACACACAAATTCGTGAAGCGTTCCATGTTTTTAATGGACACAGAAATAGAGGGTGGAGAGAAGGAGAGTGCTGTCTCATTAGGGGGAGAGCAATTAGGAGTAAATAGTGAGATGTATATAAATTTTTGTATGAAAGACTCCCTTCATTTGTAAACTTTCACTTAAAGCACGATAAAAATTAAAAAAAAAATTGGAATGGTATTGGCCAATTTGAATCAGGTAATCATATGGTCTACTATGCCAGGAATGACAAATTGAAGAGGAATGGTGTCACATTCATTGTCTAAAGGAGCATTTCAAGATCTATGTTGAAGTACAATGCTGTCAGTGATAGAGTAATATCCATACACCTATAAGGAAGACCAGTTAAAATGACTATTATTCAAATTTATGTACTAACCTCTAAGCCCAAAGATAAAGAAATTGAAGATTTTTACCAAATTCTGCAGTCTGAAATTGATCAAACAAGCAATCAAGATGCATTGATAATCACTGGTAATTGGAACGTGAAAGTTGGAAATAAAGGATTGCCTTAGTGATAGAAATGATGCCAGAGATAGCTGGAGATGTGGGATGACAGACATCAAGGACATCACACATGAAGAGAGCAACAAGGTCATTAAAAAGACAGGGAAGAAAGAAAAGACCAACGTAGATGTCAGAAGAGACTCTGAAAGTTGCTCTTGGACATAAGTTAGCTAGAGTGAAAGGAAGAAATGATCACATAGAAGAGCTGAACTGAACATTTCAAAGGGCAGCTAGAAAAGACAAAATGAATATTATAATGAAATGTGCAAAGACCTGAAGTTGGAAAACCAAAAGGGATGAACACACTTGGCATTTCTGAAGTTGAAAGAACTGAAGAAAAATTCAAGCCTCAAGTTGCAATACATGGGCAAGGTATTGACACTGAACGACCCAGGAAGTATCAAAAGAAGACGGAAGGATACACAGTCACTATACCAAAAAAAAAAACAAAAACAAAAAACTGGTCAATGGTCAAGCATTTCAGGAGGTAGCATATGATCAACAACTGATGGTTCTGAAGGAAGAAATTCAAGTTGCACTGAAAGCATCGGCAAAAAACAAGGCTCCAAGAATTGACGGAATACAAATTGAGGTGTTTCAACAAATGAATGCAACATTGGAAGCACTCACTCATCTATGCCAAGAAACTTGGAAGACAGCTACCTGGCAAATGGATGGAAGAGATCTGTATTTGTCCCCATTCCAAAGAAAGCTGATTCAAGAGAATGCAGGAAGTACTAATAATATCATTTTTATCACATGCAAATAAAATTTTGCTGAAGGTCATTCAAAAGCGATTGCAGCAGTAGATCGACAGGGAATTACCAGAAATTCAAGCCAGATTCAGAAGAGGATGTGGAATGAGGGATATCATTGCTGATGTCGGATGGATCTTGGCTGAAAGCAAAGAATACTAGAAAGATGTTTACAAAAATAAAAACTAAACCCGCTGCTGTAGAGTTGATTATTACTCATAGCAACATTTTAAGACAGAGTCGAACTGCCCCATAAGGTTTCCAAACAGCAGCTGGTAGATTTGAACTGCGACTTTTTGGTTAGCAGTCGAATGCCTAACTGCAGCACCACCAGGGTTCCAGAAATTACCTGTGTTTTATTGACTATGCAAAGACCATAGCAAATTATGAATAACCTTGGGAGGAATGGGAGCCCCAGAACGTTTAATTGTGCTCATGAGGAACCTGTACATAGACCAAGACGCAGTCATTCAAACAGAACAAGGGGATACTGCATGGTTTAAAATCAGGAAACATGTACTTCAGGGCTGTATTCTTTCACCATACTTATTCGACCTGTATGCCGAGCAAATAACCTGAGAAGCTGGATGATATCAAGAAGCATGAGCTATCAGGATTGGTGGATGACTCATTAACAACCTGTGATATGCAGATAACCTTGCTTGCTGAAAGTGAAGAGAACTTGAAGCACTTACTTATGATGATCGAAGACCACAGCCTTCAGTATGGATTACACCTCAACATAAAGAAAACAAAAATCCTCAAAACTGGACCAAAAAGCAACATCATGATAAATGGAGAAAAGATTGAAGTTGTCAAAGATTTCATTTTACTTGGATCCACAATCAACACCCATGGAAGCAGGAGTCAGGAAATCAAATGGCTATTGCATTCGGCAAATCTGCTGCAAAAGACATCTTTAAAGTGTTAAAAAGCAAAGTTGTCACTTTAAGGACTAAATTTCACCTGACCCAAGCCTTGGTGTTTTCAATCACTTCATAAGCATGTGAAAGCTGGACAATGAATAAGGAATGCTGATGAAGAATTGATGCCTTTGAATTACGGCGCTGGCAAAGAATATTGAATGTACCATGGACTGCCAGAAGAACGAACAAATCTGTCTTAGAAATACAGCTGGAATGCTCCTTAGAAACAAGGATGGCGAGACTTCATCTCACGTACTTTGGACATGTTATCAGGCAGGACCAGTCCCTGGAGAAGGATATCATGCTTGGTAAATTAAAGGATTAGTGAAAAAGAGGAAGACCCTTAACGAGACGGACTGACAGTGGCTGTAAGGATGGGCTTAAACAGAGCAACAATTATGGCTCAGGACTCGGCAGTGTTTCATTCTGTTGTACGTTGGGACGTAGGGTCGTAGGGTCGTTATGAGTTGAAAGAGGCTCGACAGCACCTAACAACAACACAGGCTATTATTGAAAGAATAGTTTTGCTTTTTTTTCCTGAAAATATACTCATGTGTTTCTCACAGAAATTTTTAGTAAACTTATGTGAAAAGTATACATTTAACTAATGCTATATTAAATAAAGAAGGATTTAAAAAAAAATTAACATAGCAATATAGGAATTCTGTTTATTAAAAAAAAAAAACTAATAACTTCTCTCAGAAAAATGATAAATGTTCCCTAATTATTGAAAACAGCGTCTTTCTCTAGTTAGATAGGTATCTTTTTAGTGTGTTTATCAGGTAAAGGGAAATAAATGCAAAGTACACCTTTAACCTAGAATTGTTCTGTCTTCTTCTAAAAAAGGTTAAGATAGAGTTTCTTGAATAAATCAAGCCCATTTGCCAAACAGCCATGCTATCTTTTTTTTTTTTTTGTCCTGTTATCTGACAATTGGAAAAAGGAATAAGAGGAAATTGGCAGTGACTTTGATTTTCGCACACCACATAAGGCTATCAACCTGTAAGTTGCGTTTGAAGTAACTTTATTTAAAGACGAACACTACATAAGAAATAATTCTATAATGATAACACTGATGATGCGAGTCTAACATAGGTTAAAAAATAAAGCTTCACTTTTGTAAAAAGAGTACACTTTAGGCAAAATTCTTTATACATTAAATTATTAACACAAATTCCTCTTTTCTACATGGCCAACAATGGTTAAAATATTTTATATGATAAGGAACTTCTGTAAAAGAAATTGCTGGCATAAACATCCGAAGATAGCTATAATGATCAATACGTTTGTTCTCTCCATTTGCTAGCATCTTGCCAGGTAGCCCAAACTACCAACTGTCGAGACAATTCAGCCTCAGTGTAAGAACCCAAAAGGCATATATCATGCACTGAGATTTGATTAAGTGCCACGGCAAGTGTGTTGCTTTTCTGGCAAAGAAAACAGTACCATTCAGCAGGTTGTTATAAAGCAGATATGAATGGGAACGAGCACATCTATGTGTGGGAGGGAGACAGAGACACTTAAAATGAAAACCTGGTGTAAATATGAAGCTGAAGTGTTAGTGCAAATAATCCTTGCTTTAAACTGAACTTGAATCCTTCTACTTACAAATAACACAGCTGCTTTCATGCTAAGTCTACATCTAAGAGACTGTCATCGGAATTGCCAGGATTGCTAAATCCCATAAATCCTCTGGACATTTCTGTGAACAGTTAACTTTTATGTACCTATCAACATCAATAAGCTCACCCTGGGTGGGCATGTGGGTGGCATTATTATCCTCAACTCAGGCAATTGGATAATATCTAGACAGACATAAGACCTAGGGAGGGAGCAGGGAGCAAGCCATTAACTCTTGAAACTATTGAGAAAACTACACCTCTTAGTGTGCATGGAAGACCATTGCTCTCAAATAGTTAAATGTCTTTAAAAAAAAATTGAAACTCAATAAACACCAAAAGATAATTTGGGTGCAGTCCCACTGAGAGAGACATAGAATTAATTAGCTCAGGCCTTCAAATCTTCGTTCATAAAATGAGTGTAAAGAAGGAGTGGTCAGACCCTACAGTGGAGAAATGCCTGTGTTAGAAAAGAAGCTCAAAAGCCCAGCTGCTCAGAGTTCTCAGCGTGACCTTGCATCAGCAGAAGGATATTTGGTAATGCTGTTCAAGGCTAATAACATGTATTTTCAAAACCACATGGGGAAATAAACACATGCAAAAAAGTTTATTAAGTGCGTACTTCCCTAAGTACTGTACATAGAGATGACAAAGTTACAATTCCTGTCCACGTGGAACTCCCAGCCTTCCAGACAAAGTCGTAAAAAAGCAGATGATTTGAGAAACCAAAGGAAGGAATATGCTGAAAGTTTTAGTTAAGTGGTTCTTACATGGAATTTAGAAGATCATAGATTACTTAAGGCCACTTACCAAAAATACTACCACAAACTTCCCTTCTTCTGTGCTCAGGATGAACTCTCTTAAACTTGGTATAAATGAATAGATTTACAAAAACCTGACTTTTGACCTAAAGATGAGAGAATATACTGATTAAGATAAGAAACAAAAGACAGTAACAAAACTATATCAAAAGGAGATGCTTACATCATTAAATTTCAAAATGGACATGGTGATTTGATATATACTCTTTGAAAATATACACAGTCACAAAAAATTTTTGTGAAAAATTGGAGCTTAATACCCAGGAGCTGAGATAAGAAATGTGTCACTACTTATTGCTAACATTCTATGACAGCAATTCTTCCCACCATGAATTCCTTTTAGAATTTGACAAAATCAAAAGAATACACCCCTAATAGATTAAAAAGTTTAGAAAGCATAGAAAGGCAATCTATAGAGCCCTATAAGTGATGCTACCTATCATCAGACAAAAAAAAAAAAGTGAAAAAGATCATGAAAGAGGATCCAAAAACCATATGCTTCCACTATTTATGCAATGAATCAGTCAAGAAGTACACTCTGATGGTCGTTACAGAAATCCAGGTGGTTTTTCTCTCTCACATTAAAAAAAAAAAAAAGCAAAAATAAGATTCCAAGGCTGGTATGATGGTTCCACTGTCATCATGGGTTCAGAATTGTTTGGTCTTTCTGTTCCACCATTCTTAAGATTGCCTCATGATCCCAGAGGCTCAGTCTGCCTAGAGTACCAGCCATCACATCCACATTCCAAGCAACAGGAAGGTGTAAGGTGGCTAGGGATGGAAGAGTTTTCCCTGAAATCCCATGTAACAACTTCCACTAACACCTCACTGTCTACTTCTATCTGCAAGGGAGGCTGGGTATTGTAGTTTTTCCACTGTCCAAGGAAGGCGAGAAAGGATAATAGAAAGCCCTTTCTATAATACCGATGTTGAAGGGAAAGATTAATTATATTACTTTGTTTAATAGAATACAAGACTGTAACTGTATATAGCTGGGTTTTTGTTTGTTGTTTTGTTTTTTCCTCTTCAATGATGATAATAGCAAAAGCTAGCAACTGAGTGTTTGGCACATGCCAGGACTGTTGTTCTAATTACTTTGCATGTATTAATGTATGTACTCCTCACAACAACCCTATAAAATAGGTACTATTTTATTCCCATTTGCAGATGAGAAACTAAAGCACAGAAAGTTTAAGAAACTTCCACAAATTAATAGAGCTGGTAAGTGTCAGAGCTGGGAGTTGAACCCAAACAGTCTGTTTAAAGTATAATTTCACCAATCACACATATGATTCTATAGGATAAAAAGTAATATTAGGATAAAAAATCATGTTTTAAATATTTTTTAAAAGCATAATTCAAAAAGGTAGGACTCCCCTAAAAATTACAGCATTTCATTAACATTTGCCATGTTTTCTCTGAATGGCAAGAATCTGTTTTTTTCCTTCTTTGCACTGAATTCTCCAAAATCCCTATAATGCATGGGTATTGCTTTTGTAATAAGAAAAAAAAAAAAGTTCAAAAAAATAAAGATATCATTAGAATCAAAAAGGGAAAAGGGCATTTAATTGCTAAGCATGACAGGAGATACGAAAAACACAAGATTAAGGAACCACAGCATATTGTCATCCAACCATCCGTACTCCTGGAGCTATGTCAATTAATGCACTTAGATGTAATTCTCTGTAAAGGCAAATGCTGTTGATCAACAAGCTTTCTGTAAACAGTCATCAGCTTAAATGCTGGATGCATAAACAACGTACATTAAATTTATCTCAACCAGGCACAGATTATATCGATGTTATCTTAGTTATCTAGTGCTGCTATAACAAACATAACACAAGTGGTTGGCTTTAACAAACAAAAGTTTATTCTCTCACGGTTTAGGAGGATAAAAGTCCAAATTCAAGGTGCCAGCTCCAGGGGAAGTCTTTCTCTCTCTGTCAGCTCTGGGGGAAGGTCTTTGTCATTAATCTTCCCCTGGGTCTAGGAGCTTCTCAGTGCAGGGACCCCAGGTCAAAAAGATGCACTACACCCCTGGCTCTTCTTTCTTGGTGGTATGAGGTCTCACTCTTTTTTGCTCTCTTCTCTCTTTTATATCTCCAAAGAGGTTGACTCAAGATACAACGTAATCCTGTGGATAGAGTCTTGTCTCATTAACATAACTACCTTTAATCCTGGCTCTTTAACATGATAGAGGTTAGGATATTTTCAGCACATAGAATAATCACATCAGATCACAAAGTAGTGGACAACCTAACAATACTGGGAATCACAATCTGGCCAAGTTGACACACATTTTGCTGGGGGAATTAAGTCCATAGCAAATGTGTACTGGAAATACCAGATTGTGGATCAACAATACTTAAAGAATATTTCAATCAGACTGTCCAAAGAAGGATTGAAAAAGGACCAAAAAGTGTGTAGAGATAAGAGGAGACTTCTTTGGTCAAAAACTCAAAATTTTACTCATGCTGACTTTATCACTGTCAATACTTTGGTTTTTGTTTTCTTTATAGGCCTACCCTGTTTTGTAATCACAAGTCTACAAAATTTGAATGCTAATGGAAAAGAAGAAAAAAAGGTTTCTGGTAAACTACCAAAAGGGTGGCTGAGTAAGCATTGTACAAGGATACACTTCATTTTGTAGGTCTTTTATGCAGAGCCATTACAATATAAGCAGTGACAATTGAACATTATTGAACCTAAATTTGGGGTTTGGGTCTTTTACATCAACAAGAGGACAAGACCAATAAAACAAGTCATAAAAAAAAAAAAACCTTTCCAAGATTTGATTCTATTGCAAGACCTATTCAATTGCAGGACTTTTAAGAACTGAGAATGTTTTCAGAAAAAATAAGCTATTCTAATCCACCCTCAAATTATAGACCTTCTGAAAATGAGAATTACCAATACCCAGGAGAAGGAATAGAAAAATTTAAAACTCTAGTGAAGCATCGCAAGCATGAGCTACAGGGTTCGGTCAGGTTGGATAGATGGAAATTAGATGGAGAAAAGGACCTGAATTAGATGGTGGAAAGTTCTGAAAAAGGCCGATCTCCCCTTCCAAATAAGTGCAAGCAGTGCCAGGGCATATTGTTATGTTATTGTTGTTAATTGTCATAGAGTGGGCTCCAACTCATAGTGACCTTATGTACATCAGAAAACATCGCTTGGTCCTACACCATTCTCACAGTTGTTCCTATGTTTGAGCCTATTGCTGAACCCCTGGGTCAGTCCATCTCATTGAGGATCTCCTTTTTTTTTTTTTTGATGACCCTCTACTTTTGATATCCTTCTCCAGCAATTGGTCCTTCGTGATGACATGTCCAAAATAAGAGAGACAAAGGGGGTATAAGTAGGCAAGAATGGGAAAATCTCAGGAAGGTCAGAGTTCTCGGTCACTACGTCTAAAAACAGTTTGGAAAACACTCAATATACACAGTGATCACTACAGTGGACTTAAACGTGCCAAAGATCATGAGAATGGCACAAGACTGAGCAACGTTTTGTTCTGTTGTATGTGGGGTTCGCCGTGACTCAGAGCTGACACGACAGCAACTAACAACAACAAAATATCTCAGAAAAAAATCAGATGCCTAAATGAATTTTTTATAAACCACGTGATTCTGGAAAACAGTCTGGCCTTCTGCCAGAAACAACAGCTTTCTTGTGTGATTCCTCTTGTTCCCCTGATCCAGGTAAAAAAAGATCCAGGTAGAAAATTCAAATCAGAGTTTATCTGCTGGCTTCTCTGAGTGCCTTACCTGGTCAAAAATTAGAAAAGAAAGATATTTACTTCAACATTTTCAACTGTGAGAGATACTTATACAAAGTTTCATATTTTAAATGTAGAGGTTTTGAGAGGAATTCTCAGTTTATTGTACTTCTCTCATGCTTATGAAAAAAGAGGAACAATATTCTTTGTTCATTTTCTCAGATTTTTAAATGAATGTCAAGAACCATGCTTTCTAGTGAGGTAAACTCAGTTGGCACCTATAAAACGAATTTTATACAATATTCTAAACTGACTGTTAGATGTGGTTTCTCTGCGCTTTTTCACTTTCTTTCAAAGGAGACATAATGGGAACTTGAAGATTCCTTTTCTTCACTTCGTTCTAAAGAAAGCCTTTATTGATATACATAACAAAGCTTCACTTATTTTAGAGCCTTTTGGGGAGTAATTTTTGTACTGCTGAAGTAGACTGGTGGAGCAAAGATTGTTGTGTAGGAAAACACAAAGGAGGTGTCTCTCAGGAGCAGAACTGAGCTGAGTCCATGTCTGAGGACATCATTCATAAAATGATCCTGTTTTCCAATTTTTATGCATTGTTCCATTTACCCCACTTTTATTTGAGGAAGTGATCTCATCTGTTACACATGCATCCCTAAAGAGGAAAGCATTGCAGGTATTTTTTGAAGTTCATCATCTTGCTCCTTGTTATGGTGGGGATATGGGATAGAGGGTAACAGAGACTGCTTGTTGTCCCCCAATATCTGTTTATTCTTCCACACTCATTGAAATTATAGCTCAGAAAACGGATGCCCAGAAAGAAAGACTACATTTCCCAACCTCCCTTGCAGTGAGGTGGGGCAGGTGACTAAGCTTTGGCCAATAGCATATAAACAGACATTTGATGTGCTTTTTTTTTTTTTTTTTAGCAGCCTCTGTGAACTCGAAGACATGGCTGTTGTGCACCCTTGTCCTCTGTTTCTTCAGTCCTTCCACTACACCTGCTCTGTAAAATGTGGTGAGGGCCATCTTGGTCTCTGAGGATAAGTGTCATTCCAGAGGACTGGGAGAAAGGTGAGCTGGGAGAAAGCTGTATCCCTGAAGGTTTTGTGAAATATATACACCTGCTAATACTTGCGGACTTTTCTGTGGAGATAAAAATAATTCCACATCACCCTCCTTGCTATTCTTTGAACACAGTAAGCATCCTCCTGCCTCAGAGCCATTGATTTGCCGTTCCTTTTGCCTGAATTTCCACCCCCATCCCATCCCCCTCCCCAGATATCCTTATGGCTTGGTCCCTTATTCATACGTCTTTACTCAAACATTTTCTTCTGGGGAGGAAACCACCCTAAATCACAATCCTACCACCATTGTTTCCATCTTCCCTGCTTTATTGTCTTTTCAGAACATGCTATCTAACATATTATATATTTTCCTATTTATCTTGTTTATGGTCGGTCTCTTCTACTAAAATATATGACTCAGTGAAGGCAGAAAATTTTACGTTTGGTCTCTTGCTGCATGCCCAGCACCTAAAACAATGGCTCACACATTTAAACGAAATATTTGTCAAATGTTGTAACTGATGTCAGAAGCACAGTGCTGACAAAATGAAGGAGCGATCACGATGGTGTGAAGTTAATCTCATGAGTCTTTCTGATTTGGATCGTGCTAAGCTTTTTGAGCATTTAATCTGTATCGAACATTAGCGAGTTATCTTCATAGGTATCATCTCTCATAATTCCAAAGAAAGTTTGCCTCAGTAGGTGCCCAATGTGTAAAAGAGCATTTTGTGTAAGTTATTGATGCAAGTAACAGACAAGGATCTAGAGTGAACAGATTGGGTTGTCTGTATTTCATGAAAAGGAATGATATGGGTGAGGTAGAAAGAGAGGCATCTTCACCAGGGTCTGAAACTAAAAGCAGACATAATTAAATAAGGTAATTTCTTTGAAAGTTTCCTCTCCTTCCCTCTGAACTCAAGTTAAGCAGATAACCTGACTAAACAAAATCCATACAAGCAAAATCTGTATATTGATCCTAAGAAAGCAGCAGTCACTAATAAAATACATAAGGATGTTATCTTAGTTAATAAGCACGTCTAGACCAGTCTTTTAAAAATCACACCCATAGTTAGCAACTGTGCCCGATACATCTGCACTGGTTAGCAATCTGCTAAATAAGCATCTTCTCAGAGGGAAAAAGGAGCCCCAGTGGTGCAATGGTTAAGCACTCAGCTCCTAACCAAAAGGTAGGCAGTTCAAATGAGCCCACCAGCAGCTCTATGGGGAAAAAACCTGGCAATCTGCTTCAGTAAAGTTTACAGCTTAGGAAACCCTATGGGGAAGTTCTACTCTGTCCTATAAGGTCGTGGTAAGTGGGAATCAACTCAACAGCACACAAGAATGAAAGTGACCAATAAAAAAAAAAAAAACTTCAAATTAATTTTGTATCTTCAGTTGCAATAGAGCTAAATCATATATTTTAATTTTACCTAAAACTTCATAAGCAGTGTAGGAACAGGTATTTGTTTACTCTCTTCATATGTTCTTTACAGGTACATGCGAGCAGATATCTACAGACAAAGGGATAAAAGGCTGATAGCTTTATGCCTTTTCCACTCAGGTTAATAAAACAATACATGAAGAGTCAGGTTATTATTAACACTGTTTCAAAATTCTCCCTCAGTTTATTTGGAAGAGAAGCAGAATACATGACAAGGGAACAGATATTTCAGTCACATAGAAGTAGATTCAAACATCTGATCCCTAAACTACTAGTGAGGTACTTGTGGGTAAATACTGAACTTCTTAATCATTAGTCAGTAGTTTCCCTACTAGCAAAATGGGAACAAGAATATTTGCCTTGCAGGGATTGCTGCAAGTACGAGAAACAACCACAACTGTTAAGTGGCTAGTATGTGGGCATTGTCATTTCAATAGTTGTGGGAAGATAGCCCCTGGAACTTTATTTTCTCTCTCTCCTTCCCTAGGAGTTAAATTATACTTTTTTGTTTTCTGCTAATCCTTAGGAAAATAGGAAGAAAACAATAATACATTAGAGTCTCCCGATTTAGGTAACAGGTCAGTTCGGAAAAATCTTTCTTCATAATGCTTCATTTATGCAATATTCAAATTCAGTCTCCAGAAATTTTAGCCTTTCTTCTTTTGATCAGAGCATCTACCCCACAAATTGTAGAATTTGGGGTGGAAAGCGTATAGAATTTGGAATCTTGAAAGAGCCTGATCACAGAAGATGTGAATGTCTCTTCCATAAACCTATTTATTCCCTTTCATACTGAGTGATGCTCCAGATGTTTGGGGGCAACACTCCTTCAGTGCATCTGGTGTCTACAGCAGTGTACCTGGGATGGTCTGACACTTCAGTCAGTCTAAGAGATGTGCTAAATAAAATTGCAGGCAAGACGTTCATCTGGACTACCAGCAGTTAGCTGATTAAAATAAAATGACTACTGATGAAATTGAGAAAAGCCCATTTGAGCATGTGTTCGTGGTACATAAAAGAATAGTGCCACATATTAGTAAGAAATCTGTTTCCAAAGTGCCTTTTTTTTTTTTGAAATGTCATTAAAAAAAAAAACAAAAACCAAACCCATTGCCATCAAGTTGATTCTGACTCATAGTGACGCTATAACAACCCTATAGGACACAGTAGAACTGCTGCATAGAGTTTCCAAGGAGCACCTGGTGGATTCAAGCTGCCAAGCTTTTTGGTTAGCAGCTGTAGCACTTATGCCACCAGGGTTTCCTGAAGTGCCATAGTAGCGAAGAAATAGGTTCCAAGGAAATTCATTACATTACATGTTAGTAAGTTGATCTTTTAGTAATGTAACCATACCACAGTTTCCCCTAACTTTTCCTTCTACTAATGAGTTCAAAGCCAAATGGGCTAATATTTTGTTCCTAAGAACTAAAGGAATGAGTTAAAGATGAAAACATTTCATACGATCTAAATATAAAAGCTGTAATAACGAACACTGTCTTTGCAAAATATTGACTTAATAGAAGCAGTTTCCAACTTGCCTTCTGCCAGTGCATCCACCTAGGGCATTTGAAATTCTCCCCTTTCCTGTCTGTTCAAATATAATGATCCATTCCATCTCCTATATAGCACCCACTTTGTTACATTTACTAGGCCTTCCACTGAGCATTTCAACTAGTTCAAGTCTCTACCACCTTATTAAAAATAAAAACTTTCCTCAAACTGATGACCCCTTATTATGGATTGAATTATGTCCCCCAAAAATATGTGTTGTAAATTCTAACCTCTATGCCTGTGGTGGAGCCCTGGTGGCACAGTGGTTAAGAGCTTGGCGGCTAACTGAAAGGATAACAGTTCAAATCCATCAGCCGCTCTTTGGAAAACCTGTGGGGCGGTTCTAACTCTGTCCTATAGGGTCACTGTGAGTACAAATTGACTGGACAGCAATGGGTTTGGTTTTGTTTTTGTGCCTATGGTAATTATCCCATTTGGGAATGAATTGTCTTTCTTACGTTAATGAGGCTGGATTAGTATAGGGTGTATCTTCAGCCAATCTCTTTAAGATATAAAAGTGATTAAACAAGCAAGCTGAGAAAGAGATGGGGTGAGATAAATGCCAAGACACATGGAGATCTCCAGTGAACCAGGAAGCAAAAGCTGAAGAGACAAGGACTTTCTTTCAGAGCCAATAAAGAAAGCTTTCCCCTTGGGCAGGCACTCTGAATTCAGACTTACAGCCTCTTAAACTAAGAGAAAATAAATTTCTGTTTGTTAAAGCCATCCACTTAGGGTATTTCTGTTACAGCCTGTATCCTGTTGCTGCTGAGTCGATTCCAACTCATAGTGACCCTGTGGGACAGAGTACAAGTGCCCCATAGAGTTTCCAAGGGGCACCTGGTGAATTCGAACTGCCAGCCCTTTGGTTAACAGCCATAGCTCTTAACTGCTATGCCACCAGGGTTTCCTCTGTTACAGCAGCACTAGATCCCGAAAGCCCATTCTTCTAGTTCTCTTTTCCCATTCAAAGCCAAAGTTGTTTTTTTTTAAAGAACATTCACTTATCTTGGGAAACTTTCTCTTGGCTTGGTTTCCACGATACACACCTTCCTGGTTTCCCTGCTAACTCCCTGGGCTCCTCTTTTCAGTCTATTTTCCAGTTTTTTATCCTCTACCTGGAGTCCATGGGTGGTACTGGATTACTAACCAAAGAGTTAATGGTTCAAACCCACCCAAAGCTGTCTCGGAAGACAGGCCTGGCAATCTGCTTCTGAAAGGTCACAGCCTTGAAAGCTCTATGGAACAGCTCTACTCTAACACATGGAGTCACCATGAGTTGGAATAGACTTGACAACAACTAACAACCTGTTCCTCAGAGTTCGTCCTTTTTCCTCTTCTCTACATATCCACAATCCTCCTCAACAAATTATCCATTCTCATCGCCACAGGCAGGCATTCACGGTCATCATTATTCACCACCCCAACCCTTCTGTGATGTTTGCTCCCTATTTAAGGTTACAGCATCACCATCCACTGAGCTGCTCAAGTCAGGGACATCAGTTTCTTTGACCCCTTTCTCTCCTTCCCTCTCTCATATCCAATAGATGTCCAGGTTCTGTTGTTCCTATGTTCTAAATGCCTCTGGAATCCATCTACTTTTTTCATACTCTTATCCAAAACACTACCTTCTCCTTCCTGAATGACTGCAACCACCTTCTAGCTGGTCTTTCTGCTTCTAGTTTTGTCCTATTTCCACTTACTCATTCTTCACACTGCAGTAAAAATTATCTTTTTAAAACATTGTTTTTATAAAAATCAAACCACTACCCTGTTTAAAATGCCTCAGCGGCCTCACCTTACCCTCATAGTAAAGTCTATATTACTTACACTTTATTAGACCTTTGATGATGTAGGCCTGCTTTAACTCCCCAGCCTCCTTCATCCCGCTCTTTGTCTCCACAGTCCAATAGAGCTATACTGAAATACCCGTCTTCCACACCTATTAACCTGACACTTGCTGTTCCTTCTATTGGAATGATGCTTCTCCTACTTCTGTTTCACCAACTCTGGTTCTTCTTTCTCTTCTTGGAAGTCACTTGCTCCCTTCTCTGACTACCTCAGTCACAAGTCTAGGTTAGAAGCCCTTCCCGTGAGCTGGCATATCTCCCTAGGGCCACAGCAGTATAGCACTTACCCCACTGTGTTTTAACTAGTTTGTTAGCACCCTCCTCCACACCCCCAATAGATTGTCAGCTATTTCAGGGCAGTGACAGTGTGGAATTCTTCCTTGTATCTCCAGCACCATGTACAGTGCCTGACACAAAGTAGGTGCTTGACAATATGCTTTGAGTGCATACGTCCTTGGATGGCCGGACTAGCCATACAGTTGAAAACGGTCCCTCGGCCTTATTTCCCACTACTATTCTATATCTCCATCCAGCCAAACAAAAAAAAACTAAGCAAACAAAAACATAAAAACTATGTCACAGTGTGGGCATGACTTTCTCTACCTTTTGAACTGTTTGAGTCCTTTTAATGTAATAAATATTCCATCTCTTCCTTGGTCCTAAAATGATACCTTCAAATCTAAGCTAGAAATTCCTTCTAAGAACATCTGTAATTGTTACTAGTTTTTATTTCCAAAGAGAATGCTTTTAGTGTTTTATTAGTAGAATATTTGATTTTTGTTAACATCATTGTCAGGATAAGAAATTCACTTTCTAGTTTTAGCTTTCTAGGAATTTTATCATTAAATTATTCAATGTTAAATCTGCATTTAATAAAATATTCATTTTCTTTTCTCCTTTAATCAGGTAATTTAGTGAATTCAGTAATAGATTTCCTAATGTTGAACAAACTAGCATTTCTGAAATAAACCCAAAGTTCAGAAAATCTTTTAATCATGTCTGGATTCATTTTTAAAAATATGCTATTTAGAATTTTACCATCTATGTCCTATAATTTTCTTGCCTCATATTATCCAGTTCTGGTTTTGACAGCAAGGTTATACACTAGCCATACAACATTAGCTTGTATAACACAGTGGTTACAGCACTGGACTGCTAACTGAAAGGTGGGCGGTTTGAACCCACCAGCCACTCTGTAGGGGGGGCAGTTCTACTCTGTCCTGTAGGGTCACTGTGAGTCGGGATAAACCCAATAGCCATGGGTTTGGTTTGGGTTTGGAATGTAGGAATAATCTGGTTTTTGATTTCTTCAAGAACCTCAGATAAAATCATGTCGACCTGGTATTTATAGGAAGATATTTAGCCTTTGATTCAAATTGTTAATGATATAGAACTATTTAAGTTTTCCATTTATCTTTGAATTAATTTTGTTAATTTATAAAGTTCCAGATATTTATTTCATCTGTGTTTCAAATGTGTCATAAAGTTTCTCATAATATTCTGTTCCTGTTTTAGTATCTGGTATATCTATAGTTATATCTGCTTTTTCATTTATAATATTGTTAATTTCTTCTCTTTTCTTAACGTAATTTGTCTTGCCAGTTGGTGTTAATAATACTTTCTTATCAAATAACTAATTTTTGGTTTTGTTGATCCTATACAATAAATCCTATATTCATTTGATCAATTTCTGCTCTTATCTTTATTATTTCATTTTTTCTACATTCTCTGAAATCATATTGTTGTATTTGGGTGTTTTACTTGTTTATTTTCAGATTTTTCTTTTTTAAAAATATGGATATTTAAAGTTGTAAGAAACTGATTTTCTAAATTTTTCAAGATTTACTTTTTGGCCTAGTATATGGCCAGTTTTTACAAATTTTTCCCTATGCTTGAAAATGATACGTATTGTTTCATTGTTGGGGAAAATTTTGAAATACACCCATAAGATTAAGCATATTATTGATCTGAATTTTTGTCAGCATGCTTTATCAACTTCTGAGACAGGTGTGTTGAAATCTCATTATTATTGTGTATTTGTCATTTCATCCTAATTCTCCCAACTTTTAAAAAAATATTTTGATAGTACACTATTAATTCAATACCATGTAATTCATGAATTCAAATTTAAATCAACTTTTAGGGAGCCTCTTAAATTTTAGTAATGTTTCTTTCTTTTTAAAATCTGTACTGCTTGGTATTAATGTAACTATACCAGCTTTCTTTTGGCCAGTATTTACCTACTGTCTTAGTTATCTAGTGCTGCTGTAACAGAAATACCACAAGTGGATGGTTTTAACAAACAAAAGTTTATTCCTTCACAGTCTAGGGGGCTAGAAGTCAAAATTCAGGGCGCCAACTCCAGGGGAAGACTTTCTCTCTCTGTCAGCTCTGGAGGAAGGTCCTTGTCATCAAACTTCCCTTGGTCTAGGAGCTTCTCTACACAGAAACCCTAGGTCTAAAGGATGAGCTTTGCTCCTGGTGCTGCTTTCTTGGTGGTATGAGGTCCCCATACATGTTTCTGTCTTTTAAATCTCAAAAGAGATTGACTTAAGACAAACCTAATCTTGTAGATTGAGTCCTGTCTCATTAATATAACTACCACTAATCCCACCTCATTAGCATCACAGAGGTATGATTTATAACACTTGGGAAAATCACATCAGATGACAAAATAGTGGACAATCACACAATACTGGGAATTATGGACTAGCCAAGTTGACACACATTTTGGGGGGGCACAATTCAATTCATAACATTCTGCTCTTTGCCCTCCAAGAATTCATGTCCTTGTCACATGTAAAACACATTCACCCCACCATATCATAGCAAAAGTCTCAAATCAACTCCAAGTGTGAATTCCATCCTGGGGCAAAATTCCTCTTCATCTGTGAAATCTAGAATATAAGTTATCTGCTTCTAAAGTACAATGGTGAAACAGGTACAAGCTAGACATTTGCATTACAAATGTGAGGAATTGGCAGGAAAGAAGGGATAATGGGCACCAAGCAAGTCAGTAGAATACAGTACGTTAGCCCTCAAGGCTTGAAAATAATCATCTGTACTCAGACAATTTATACAATGGCCCTGCCCTTCAGACTCTAGGTACTGGCTACACTCTCCAGATTCTGAGTGGAGGCCCCTTGGCCCTGGGCTTGAGCTCCACCTCCCAAGCCTATTGAAATGGCAACTCTTCTTTCTCAGCTTTGAGTGGCCCCATTCTCCTAGTCCATCTGAATGATGATTTCACCCTTTTAGACTGAGGCAGCTCTGTTTCCTGTGTTCCTTGTCTCTTCAGTTTCTGCTTCCTGGTTCCTTGGCCTCTCCACCCAAGTCTGCCCTGCTCTGGCAAGTGTTCCAAAACTCTTTAGCTCCACTAACAAGTACCTGGAGACACCCCACTCCGCCAATAAACTCCAGCCAGAAGGCACTCAGCTCTCTGGCTCTGCAGGTCAGCTCCAGCACTGCCTCGAGTTTGTCTCCTGGTTTTGCTGCTGCTTCTCAACATCTGTGCCATCTCCAGTGTAACAGCACGCTTCGTTTCCTTTTGAATTCTCACCAGAATTGTCTTTGATGTTCATAATTCTACCAACAGTCCCTTCAAGGCGATCTAAGTTTTTGTTATTACTCACTTTAAATCTCTTCCAGACCCCTTTCCATTCACAGCTTCAAAAACACTTCCACATATTAAATATCTGTTAGAGCAGCACCCCACTCTCAGTACCAAATCCTGTCTTAGTTATTTAGTGTTGCTATAACAGAAATACCACAAGTGGATGGCTTTAGCAAACAGAAGTTTATTCTGTCAAAATCTAGTAGACTAGAAGTCTGAATTCAGGGTACCAGCTCCAGGGGAAGGCTTTCTCTCTATGTCAGCTCTGAAGGAAGGTCATTGTCATCAATCTTTCCTTGTCTAGGAGCTTATCTGTGCAGGAACCCTAGGTCCAAAGGATGCGCTTTGTTCCTCGAACCGCTTTCTTGGTGGTATGAAGTTCCTATGTCTCTGTGTGCTTTTCTCTTTTATATCTCAAAAGAGATTGACATAAAGCACAACCTGATCTTGTAGATTGAGTCCTGCTTCATTAACATAACTGCCACTAATCCCATCTCATTAACATCATAAAGGGACAATTTACAACACATAGGAAAATCACATCTGTTGACAAAATGGTGAACAATCAATCACACAATACTGGGAACCTGGACTAGCCCAGTTGACATACATTTTTAGGGGGACACAATTCAATCCATAATACCTAGTATATTCTTCTTCATTCTTTTACATTCCACCTCCCTGTGTTGTTGTATTTTAGATATGTTTCTTACAAAACAGGATACAGCTAAGTTTTCTTTTGTGTTTTGACTAGTCCAACAAACTTCACCTGTTAACTAGAGTATTTAGTCCATATATATCAATTCTGACTGATGTTCTATTTGAAATCATCTCTCCCAATTTATTGCATACTCTATAAATGGCCTTCTTTTTCTAGATTTCTTTCTTTTTTTTATTCCTTCGTTCCTTCCTCCCTTCCTCTATCTCTCCCCACCCCCTCCTTCCTCTCTTCTTTCTTCTTTCCTTCTCCTTCTTCCTACCTCCCTTCATCCCTCTTTCCCTCCCTCCCTGTCCCTTCCTTACCCTCGTCTTCCTTTCTCCCTTCCCCTTTCTTCTTTCCTTCCCTCCCTTCTTCCTTTCCTCCTTCTCTCCTTCCTTACTTCCTTTCTTGGCTTCTTTTAGATTAAAATTCCTTTTCCTCTCTTTTATTTCTCATTGGTCACTTGGAAGTTATATGATCTGAAAAGTACACTATACATTGTAAAAATCATTTTTTACCTTAACAAACTCTAAAGTTTAATTACCATTTTACCTTTCTGGTGAATAACACAAAAAGTTTACAACATTAACTTCTATTTTATGTACGATTATTGCCCAGCACTTAGCTTTTATCTTGATTTATAACCTTATGAAGTAGACATTATCAGTACTGATTCATAAAATCAATTATTTTTACCACATATCTACCATTTTATTTACTCACCATTGCTTCTTACATCAGATTTCCCTTATGGAATTCTTCTCCTTCTTCTTGGAGTCCACTGCTTAAAATTTCCCTAATTGAAGTGCCGCTTATAGTAAATATTTTCGATCTTATATTTTAAATAAAAACTATACTTACTATGCTCTCATTCCTGTGATATTGTTTCACTATGTATAAGATCCTAGTTAAAATTTATTTGTTTTGGTATTTGAAAATATTTTTCTACTAATTTCTAATTTCCATTGATGCTATTGAACAGTCAAATGTCAATATCAATTTAACTCATTTGTTAATAATTTTTCTATTCTCTTTGGCTACTTTTAAGATCTTTTCTTAATATTCGGTGTTATACTAATTTACCACAAAAATATCAGTGTGGATTTCTTTTCATTTATGCAGCATAGGATTGATTGGCCTTCTGGAATCTATTACCTAATGAGTTTGATAAGATTCTGGAAATTTCTCAGATATCATCTCTGAATATTGGCAACCAATATTCTCTTTTTTGGGATCTTGATTACGTGTAGGAACCCTGGTAGCACAGTGGTTACGATCTTAGCTGCTAACCAAAAGGTCAGCAGTTTGAATCCACCATCCATTCCCTGGAAACCCTATGAGGCAGTTCTACCCTGTCCTGTAGGATGGCTATGTATCAGAATTGACTTGATGGCAACAGGTTTGGTTTTTTTGTTTTTTGTTTTTTGTTTTGGATTACATGTATGCTAGATCTTCTTACTATATCTCCCAGCTTTCTAAGCTTTCTTCCATATTTCCCATCTTTTCTTCTGCTGTAGTGCATTCTGCCTAATTTCTTCTAAACTATTGTCTAGTGTAGTAATTCTCTTTATTAACTCATTTTTATTATGAAATATAATGCACATACAGAAAAGTTTATGAACATGATAGACTATTATAAAGCTTACTCCATGAACTACCATCTAGGGAAAAAAAAGTAGAAAACTGCCAGTACCATAGAAATCCCCATGTATCTCTTCCCAGTCATAACTTCCTCCCTATTCTCTAAAGGTAACCGCTTAAATGACATCTATGGTAATAACTTTCTTGAATCCTCTAAATATGTGCCCTTCCTTAAACACTGTTTTAGTTTTACCTATTATCGAATTTGATGTAAATGGACTCACAGTATGTATTCTTTTATATCTATCTCACTTCTATCAATACTATTATTAAGATCTTTGTTCATGTTACCATGGACAGCTATAGTTGATTTATTTTCATTGCTCCTTTTTCTGGAATTAAATATACCTTAGGCAAAGCCAATCCCAAATGTCCATCACACTTCTTTGGGATTCCATATTCTTCCAATTTTTAACCAATAATCCTTTTCTACCTGTTATCTCTTCAATAGCTTCAACATTTTAAATATTTAAAAATATTTTATCGGGGCAGGGCCAAGATAGCTGACTAGGCAGAAGCTTCCACTGAACCCTCTTGCAACAAAGACCTGAAAAAACAAGTGAATCAATTACATATATGATAATCTATGAGCCCTGACCATCAAACACAGAACTAAGGAATAGACCTGAGTGACAGGTGTACAAGAGACCGTGCCTAAACAGTGACTAGCTGCTGAGCCAGTGAGGTGCCTCAGCTCCGATTCCTTGGTGCCGTTCTTTGGCATGAATGTGGTGGGGCTGATGGGAGTTTCCTGAGATACTGCAAGCACAGGACACAGCCCTAACCCCCTGGGGCAATCTTGGCAAGGACCCAGACAGTGTACACAGGCTACACACTGACCTGAGTGACAGGGGAGTGAGAGAGCACCCACAAGCACCAACTAATTGCCAAACCCGCTTAGTACCTCAGCTCTGATTCCTTGGTGCCATTCTTTGGTGTGAATGTAGTGGGGCTGATGGTAGTTTCCTGAGACATGGAAAGCACCGGATGCAGCCCTAACCCCCTGGGCCAATCTCAGTGGGGACTCAGCCAGTGCACACGGGCTACATATGCCCCTGGAATCTGAGATAAAACAATGCTCTCAACACAAGATAAGTGCTTTTGTCCATTTTACTGTGCTACTCTCTACTATCTATCTGATCCCTCCCCCCCCGCCACAGCTGGCTTCATTAACAATCGAATTCCCTGGGCCTGAGATTGAAGTGCTGTGCTTTTTCTGATCCATTCTCCTGGCCTGGGAGAAGTAGCAATTAACAAACAAGGGGAAAATACCTTCCCACCTCCCCTGAGGAGATCAGAGCAGAAGCACCTCCGGTCCAGGCATAAGAGATCTACAGATTTTGGCTTTCACCCCTACATGGAACCAGGTGGCTATTATAATTTGAAGGCAAATCTGTTAGAGGTCTGACTATAACTGTTTCAGCTGAGCAGTGGAGAGGCAGGTTTTTGAGGTCTGATACTGCTCTACCTATTAAACAGAGCCCTCACCTACCAACAGCAGGGACCTGAGGGCTGAGGTTCAATCCACACCTCCTAGCCACCCACAAAAGGGATCTGAGGATAGTGGTGCCTACCAGTATTTACAGGTATAAGCATTGGGTGCCTAAGGTACAGCTGCAGAGCCCATCCTCCAGAGTGCTCTAGAGAACAGAGACACTCCTTCCACACTGGCACTTGGGGGAAGGCTGTCAGCGCCCTGCCCTCCTCAGAGAGTGACCCCCTGCCGCTACCAGAAACCCATGCATACAACCATCACCACTACTCCTCTAAGGTAGTAGGTGAGAGCCTACACCACATGCTAAGTAAACTCCAGGAGACCTGAGCTGATTCTATTCAAGAACAGTGAATGGACTCATAGGCTCGTATACCTGGTAACAGCTCTAACCATCTGGTAACAGGACATTAGTGCTTCAAAGTCTCCAATAATCAAGTTAGTGCACTCTAGTAGCCTATCTGGGTATATTGAAACAAAACAAAACAAGAAGATAGGACTCAGTGATCAAATACAAAATAAATTATTATAATAACTTATACATGGCTCAGAGACAGCAGTCAATATCAAATCGCATAAAGAAGCAGACCATGATTGCTTCTACAAACCCCCAAAATAGAGAATCAAAGTCTCTCCCTGATGAAGATATATTCCTGGAATCGCCAGATGTAGACTTCAAAAGATTAATATACAGAACACTTCAAGACATCAGGGACAACATCAGGAATGAACTCAGTTAATATACAGAAAAAGCCAAGGAACACACAGATAAAGCAGTTGAAAAAATTAAAAAGATTATTCAAGAACATAATGAAAAATTTAATAAGCTGAAAGAATCCATGGAGAGACAGCTTTCAGAAATTCAAAAGATTAACAATAAAATTACAGAATTAGACAACTCAATAGGAAGTCAGAAGAGCAGAATTGAGGAATTGGAATACAGAAATGGGGAGATAAAGGATAAGGCAATTGGCACTAATATATTTGAAGAAAAACCAGATAAAGGAATTTCAAAAAATGAAGAAACGCTAAGAATCATGTGGGACTCTATCAAGAAGGATAAGTTGTGTGTGATTGGAGTTCCAGAACAGGGAGTGATAACAGAAAATACAGAGAGAATTGTTGAAGATTTGTTGGCAGGAAACTTCCCTGCCATCATAAAAGATGAAAAGATACCTATCCAAGATGCTCATTGAACCCCATACAAGGTAGATCCAAAAAGAAAGTCACCAAGACATATTATCATCAAACTTACCAAAACCAAAGATAAAGAGAATATTTTAAAAGCAGCCAGGGATAAACGAAAAGTCACCTACAAAGGAGAGCCAATAAGAATAAGTTCGGACTACTTGGCAGAAATCATGCAGGCAAGTAGGCAATGGGATGACATATAGAGCACTGAAGGAGAAAAATTGTCAGCCAAGAATCATATATCCAGCAAAACTCTCTCTCAAATATGAAGGTGAAATTAAGTCATTTACAGATAAACACAGCTTAGAGAATTTACAAAAACCAAACCAAAGCTACAAGAATTACTAAAGGAAATTCTTTCATTAGAAAATCAATAATATGAGATATCAACACAACACAAGGACAGAGGACAGTGCATCCTGATAACAACTCAGACAGGGAAATCACAAAAAGAAAATAAGATTTTAAAAAAAAGACACTCAAAACAGGGAAATCACTGATATCATTATGTAAAAGATGACAATAATCAATAAACAAACCAAACCTGCTACCACTGAGTCAATTCCAACTCATAGCAACCCTACAGGGCAGGGTAGAACTGCCCCATAGAGTTTCCAAGGAGTGCCTCGTGGATTCGAACTGCTGACTTTTTTGGTTAGCAGTCATAGCTCTTAACCACTACACCACCAAGGTTTCCATAATCAATAAAGAGGGACTAAATACAGGAGGCATAGATCTTCCACATGGAGAGGAAATCGAGGCAATATAGGGAGATACAAGTTAGGTTTACACTTAGAAAAATAGGTGTAAATATTAAGATAACCACAAAGAAGACTAACAATCCCATACTTCAAAATAAAAACCAAGATAAACATACAGACTTAACAAAAACAAATACAATTACAATGAAAAAGAGGAACACACAATTTACAAGGAAAAACTTTTCAGCACAAAAAAAGTAAGTGGACAAATGAGACAGCCAACAACACACCAAAAAAGGCATCAAAATGACAGCACTAAACTCATATCTATCTATAATTACACTCAATGTAAATGGACTAAATGCACCAAAAAAGAGATAGAGAGTGGCTGAATGGATTAAAAAACAAGATCCATCTATATGCTGCCTACAAGAGATACACCTTAGACTCAGACACACACACAAAAATAAAACTCAAAGGATGGAAAAAATATATCAAACAAACACCAATCAAAAAGGAGCAGGAGTGGCAATATTGATTTCTGACAAAATAGACTTTAAAGTTAAATCCACCACAAAGGATATATAATGATTAAAGGGACAATTTACCAGGAAGATATAACCATATTAAATATGTATGCACCCAATGACAGGGCTTCAAGATACATAAAACAAACTCTAACAGCATTGAAAAGTGAGATAGACAGCTCCACAATTATAGTAGGAGACTTCAAGACACCACTTTCAGTGAAGGACAAGACATACAGTAAGAAGCTCAATAAAGACACAGAAGATCTAAAGGCCACAATCAACCAACTTGACCTCACAGATATAAACAGAATACTCCACCCACAGTTGGAAAGTATACTTTCTTTTCTAGTGCACATGGAACATTCTCTAGAATAGACCACATATTAGGTCATAAAGCAAGCCTTAGCAGAATCCAAAACATCAAAATATTACAAAGCATCTTCTCAGACCATAAGGCCATAAAAGTGGAAATCAATAACAGGAAAAGCAGGGAAAAGAAATCAACTACTTGGAAACTGACCAATACCCTGCTCAAAAAAGACTGGGTTGTAGAAGACATTAAGGAGGGAATAAAGAAATTCATAGAATTCAATGAAAATGAAAACACTTCCTATCAGAACCTTTGGGACACAGCGAAAGCAGTGCTCAGAGGTCAATTTATATCAATAAATGCACACATACAAAAAGAAGAAAGGGCCAAAATCAAAGAATTATCCCTACAACTTGAACAAATAGAAACAACAAAAGAAACCCTCAGGCACAAGAAGACAACAAATAATAAAAATTAGAGCAGAATTAAATGAAATAGAGAACAGAAAAACAATTGAAAGAGTTAACAAGACCAAAAGCTGGTTCTCTGAAAAAATTAACAAAATTGATAAACCACTGGCCAGACTAACTAAAGAAAAACAGAAAAGGAAACAAATAACCCGAATAAGAAATGAGATGGGTGATATCACAACAGACCCAGCTGAAATTAAAGGAATCATATTGGATTACTCTGAAATATTGCACTCTAACAAATTTGAAAACCTAGAAGAAATGGATGAATTTCTAGAAACAACTACCCACCTAAACTAACACAACCAGAGGTAGACTAAATAAACCTATAACAAAAAAAGAGATTGAAAAGGTAATAAAAAAAACTCCCAACAAAAAAAAGCCCTGGCCTTGACAGCTTCACCGTAGAGTTCTACCAGACTTTCAGAGAAGAGGTAACGGCACTACTACTACAGGTATTCCAGAGCACAGAAAAGGAAGGAATACTTCCAAACTCATTCTATGAAGCCACCACCTCCCTGATACCAAAACCAGGTAAAGACACTACAAAAAAAAGAAAATTACAGACATATATCCCTCATGAACTTAGATGCAAAAATCCTCAACAAAATTCTAGCCAAAAGAATTCAACAACACATCAAAAAAATAATTCATCATGACTAAGTGGGATTCATACCAGGTATGCAGGGATGGTTCAACATTAGAAAAACAACTAATGTAATCCACCATATAAGTAAAACAAAAGACAAGAGCCACATGATTTTATCAATCAATGCAGAAAAGGCATTTGACAAAGTTCAACATCCATTCATGACAAAAACTCAAAGCAAAATAGGAATAGAAGGAAAATTCCTCAGCATAATAAAGGGCATTTATACAACGCCAACAGCCAACATCATCCTAAATGGAGAGATTCTGAAAGCATTCCGCTTGAGAATGGGAACCAGGCAAGGATGCCGCTTATCACTACTCTTCTTCAATATTGTGCTGGAGGTCCTAGCCAGAGAAATTAGTCCAGATAAAGAAATAAAAGGCTTCCAGATTGGTAAGGAAGAAGTAAAAGTATCTCTATTTGCAGATGACATGATCTTATACACAGACAACCCTAAGGAATTCTCAAAAAAACTACTGAAAGTAATAGATTTCAGCAGAGAGTCAGAATACAAGATAAACATACAAAAATCATTTGGATTCCTCTACACCAACAAAAAGAACATCGAAAAGGAAATCACCAAATCAAGACCATTTACAGTAGCAATCAAAAGGATAAAACACTTAGGAATAAATCTTACCAGAGATATGAAAGACTTATACAAAGAAAACTACAAGAAACCAAAAAAGACCTACATAAGTGGAAAAACATACCTTGCTCATGGATAGGAAGACTTAACATTGTAAAAATGTCTATTCTACCAAAAGCCGTCTATAGATACAATGCAATTCTGATCCAAATTCCAATGACATTTTTTAATGAGATACAGAAACAAATCACCAACTTCATATGGAAGGGAAAGAGACCCCAGATAAGTAAGGCATTACTGAAAAAGAAGAAAAAAGTGGGAGGCCTTACTCTACCTGACTTTAGAACCTATTATACCACTACAGTAGTCAAAACTGCCTGGTACTGGTAAAATAAGATACAGAGACCGATAGAACAGAATTGAGAAACCAGACATAAATCCATCCACATATGAGCAGCTGATATTTGACAAAGGCCCCAAATCAGTTAAATGGGGAAAAGACAGTCTTTTTAAAAAATGGTGCTGGCATAACTGGATAGCCATCTGCAACAATAATGAAACAAGACCCATACCTCACACCATGCACAAAAACTAACTCAAAATAGATCAAAGACCTAAACGTAAAATCTAAAACGATAAAGATCTTGGAAGAAAAAATAGGGACCATGTTAGGAGCCCTAATTCATGGCATAAACGGTATATAAAACATTACTAAAAATGTAGAAGAGAAACCAGATAACTGGGAGCTCCTAAAAATCAAACATCTATGCTCATCCAAAAACTTCATCAAAAGAGTAAAAGGATTACCTCAGACTGGGAAAAAGTTTTTAGCTATGACATTTCCAATCAGCGCCTGATCTCTAAAATCTACATGATTCTGCCAAATCTCAACTACAAAAAGACAAATAACCCAATTTAAAAAATTGGCAAAGGATATGAACAGGCACTTACTAAAGAAGACATTCAGGCTGCTAACAGATACATGCGGAAACGCTCACGATCATTAGCCATTAAACACCAACAACCCAGTGCCGTCGAGTCGATTCCGACTCATAACGACCCTATAGGATAGAGTAGAATTGCCCCATAGACTTTCCAAGGAGCGCCTGGCAGATTCGAACTGCCCACCCTTTGGTTAGCAGCCATAGCACTTTAGAGAGATGCAAATCAAAACTAAAATGAGATTCCATCTCACTCCAACAAGGCTGGCGTTAATCCAAAAAAACACATAATAATAAATGTTGGAGAGGTTGTGGAGAGATTGGAGCACTTATACACTGCTGGTGGGAATGTAAAATGGTACAACCACTTTGGAAATCGATTTGGTGCTCTCTTAAAGAACTAGAAATAGAACTACCTTAAGATCCAGCAATCCCACTTCTTGGAATATATCCTAGAGAAATAAGAGCCTTTACACATATATTTACAGATATATGCACACCCATGTTCACTGCAGCACTGTTTATAATAGCAAAAAGTTGGCAGCAACCAAGGTGTCCATCAACAGATGAGTGGATAAATAAATTATGGTATATTCACACAAGGGAATACTATACATCAATAAAGAACAATGATGAATACATGAAACATTTCATAACATGAAGAAATCTGGACCACATTATACTGAGTGAAATTAGTCAGTTGCAAAAGGAAAATATTATATAAGACCACTATTATAAGAACTCGGGAAATAGTTTAAACAGAGAAGAAAATATTCTTTGATGGTTACGAGAAGGGGGAGGGAGGAAGGGAAGGAGACCTGTATTCACTAATTACCCTCTAAAACCAATTAGATAGTTTTTTTTTTTTTTTTTTTTTAAGTTTTATTTTAGGTGAAGGGAAAGACAATACACAATACAGGAGAGGTCAACATGACTAGACTAAACCAAAAACAAAGAAATTTCCTGAATAAACTGAACGCTTCAAAGGCCAGTGTAGCAGGGGCGTGGGTTTGAGGACCATGGTTTCAGGGGACGTCTAAGTCAACTGGCATAATAAAATCTATTAAGAAAAAATTCTGCATCCTACTGTGGACAGTGGCGTCTGGGGTCTTAAACACTAGCAAGTGGCCATCTAAGATGCATCAATTGTTTTCAACCCACCTGGAGCAAGGAAGAATGAAGAACACCAAAGACACAAGGTAATTATGAGACTAAGAGACTGAAAGGACCACATAAACCAGAGATTACATCAGCCTGAGACCAGAAGAACAAGATGGTGCCTGGCCACAATCGATGACTGCCCTGACAGGAAACACAACAGAGAACCCCCCTGAGGGAGCAGGAGAGCAGTGGGGTACAAACCCCAAATTCTTATAAAAAGACCAGACTTAATGGTCAGACTGGGACAAGAAGGACCCCAGAGGCCATGGTCCCCAGACCTTCTGTTAGCCTAAAACAGGAACCATTCCCAAAGCCAGCTCTTCAGACAGGAACTGGACTGGAGTATAAGGTAGAAAATGATACCAGTGAGGAGTGAGCCTCTTGGATCAAGCAGACACATGAGACTATGTGGGCAGCTCCTGTCTGGAGGGGAGATGTGAAGGCCAAGGGGGACAGAAGCTACCCGAGTGGACACAAGGAGAGAGTGAAGGGAAGGACTGTGCTATCTCGTTAAAAAAAAAAAAAAAATCTCATTAGAGGGAAGCAATTAGGAGTGTATAGCAAGCAGTATGTAAATTTTTGTATAAGAGACTGACCTGATTTGTAAACTTTCACTTAAAGCACGATAAAAGTTAAAAAATATTTTATCTAGCTTTTCCAGTTTTCTTTAATACATTGATCAGACCAAACCATTTAATATGCCACAACCAAATTAAAAGCCTCCTAATTCCCTATTATGTCTCATCCATTGATCTTAAAATTTAATTATTATATTATTCAATTCTAGAAGCTTTATTTTGTCCATTTTCAAATCTTCCTGGTTAATTTTGATGGTTCTTTACTCTTTAGTACACTTTCACTTGCCTTTTAAAATTATTTTAAACATATACACTTATTTAATGTTTTTTATCTTTGTTTGTCTGATTTGGAAACCCTGGTGGCGTAGTGGTTAAGTGCTACGGCTGTTAACCAAAGGGTCGGCAGTTCAGATCCACCAGGTGCTCCTTGGAAACTCTATGGGGCAGTTCTACTCTGTCCTATAGGGTCATTATGGGTTGGAATCAACTCGATGGCACTGGGTTTGGTTTTGGTTTTCTTGTCTGATTATGTAGTTTGCTGTTTCTACTGACTTTTTCCTGGTGGTTTGTTTCCTTGTATATTTCATTTTTTTTTTTTTATGGGTTTTAATAAGTTTACATTCTTGGAACTTTAACTGTAGAAAATCTTGAAGTCCTGTGTTTAAATTTCTTCGAGAGAAAATTGTGTGTGCTTCTTCCAGGGATCAGTCTGAGGACATTACCAATCTGAGATATTTTTAAGTTCAAAATTTTCCTTCACATTTTTGTTTTATTTTTAAGTCACAGGAGAATATAAATTTCTGTCCCAAACTTGTATTGATATGTTTGGGGTTAAGAATTCTCAGGAAGACTTTTTTGACTTCTCAGAGCCATGGCTAAAATAGGTATACTCTTCACTGTCTCTTTTCATGGGGTGTTTTTCTTCCTTGTTCATTCATCGGCTGTCAGTCTTAGATGAGACCAGGTTTGGGAGAGGGTCTCTAATCTGACCTCATACCCTCTTTTGTCGTTGGGTATGATTTCCTGACCACCGCACACGAGTTACTTAAACCCACAGTTAGGCCATCAGGGAGACCAATTACTTCTGAGTCAAGAACCAACTCCAAGACCCACTAATCTTGTAGATTATATTTCTGCATCATTTCTGACCTATGAGGGTTTCCTTTTTTTTCTCCCAAATTGGCTATTACGGTAAAATATAACTTTTTTAAAATTATTTCAGTATTTTATTTTTGCTGTACCTGACAGGGTTTCTCCAAGTTTAAAATTATGATAATAATACCAGAAACGAACTTCCAACAGGATAATTTCAACTCGGGCAAGGATTTCTCTTGGTCCAACGACACTTTTTTTTTTTTTTCCCCAGTGACACTTCTTACTGTAACATCTTTGCAAGATAACTGACCAGATGATAAAAAGAAAAATGTGTGACCATGGAACAGAGCTGTTTTCTACAAGAAGTCAATAAGGAAACACTGTTCTCAGGTCCATGGATGGAGACTGATACAATTTTGAACCTCTGCAACATTTTTTTTTAACCAATTCAATTAACTACTCTATACTTTAAATGACAAATCAAAAATATTCTACATTATCAGAATGTATTATGATTTAATTAACTGTAGGACGCATTACCAAAACCCTAAAATATAGCATTTATTTAGAATTGAAACAATTAGAATATTTACCGTAATGAGTAGTAACTCTTTGTGGCTGATTAGGACTTCTTTTATAATGACAATGAAAGAAAAAGTAGACTGCGTTGCTAAGGCAGGTGAAGCAGAAAGACAGAAGGTAAACATCTTGGGGACTATTTTCAGAAGGTGATATGTTCTTGCAGTGACACCAAGTCTGTGGCATAGTATACAACAACTGACTCCTTGGCACAAGGTTTGAGATTTTCAATGCATTCTAATTTTGTTACAAGCATATTAAGGAGATATATGACAAATTTTCATTTGCGAGCTGAACTTTCGATGATGGTTGAGTTTAATAATTTTTAAAAATTTTATTTTTGTCTTGTTCAGTTTTAGTTAAAAGTCATTTCTCCGAAAATAAATTTTTTCTAGTGAAAGAACTTGAATAGTAGAGACTGGGATCAGATATGCTACATTCAAAAAGCAGTTTTCTTTTAAGGTCCTCTATTCTTAAAAAAAAAAAAAAATTTTTTTTTATTCTCCATATAAATTTTGTTCTGTATATATGTTCTTTGAACAAATCAATGTCACACTCGAGTCATCAAATTTTTATTATTTTTTAACTTTATTATTTTATTTTATTGATTGTTTCCTATTTTAGCTCAAATAAAATGTTTTTTTAAAATCTCTTAAGATGTTCCATGTCAATATTTCATCAATTTTTACTACTTTTAGAAAAAAATATCGAAAAACATTTTGGTAATAATAAGAATGCACATACATTGTAAAAAAAAAAAAGAGAGAGAGAAAAGTGTAAACAATAAAAATCACTTGGCTATCTACCACTCAGAGACAATATCTGATGTCATTTGCTACATTATCACTTTTACTTATGTTTGTTTATTTTAAAGTTATTTTCTAAAATTGTTTTATGTTTAGTTATTTTCACATTAAACTAATTCTTGGCATCCTTCTCTTGTCATTAGTCATTTTTTCCATTATAATTAAATAAGACAGATGTGCCATAGACATGTTTGTTAATGGACTATTATTTAGGTTATTTCTAATTTTTTAATATTGTAAGTTACTCTGTGATGAAATCCCTGAACTTAATTCTTTGTCTTCATGCATTATTGTTTCCTAAGGTAAATTTCTTGAAGTGTAATGATTGGATCAAAAACACTATTTCTATTAAATATTATTGAGATATTTAAATTTATACATCTATGGGTGAATATAAAATTTCATATTATGTTGAAGGATCATTTATCCCCTGATGCTCCATAATATTAGAAGGAGTCATGGGTGAAATATTTCTTCTTCATGTTAAATATTAATAAGCTCTCAAAGACTTTTATCACCTTGTTTCCTTCGTCTTTTGTACATTTAGTTCATACACAAATTAAAATACCAATGGAGATCTCTCTGTGGAGAAATTGAAATGGTATTTCTTTTATTCCCCAGTCTTGAAGCCAAAGCACTTTTCACGATCACTTTTCATCATGTTATGGCAGGAGGTACTACAGTATAAGCTATTACCCAATCCAGTCAATATTAATATACAAAAAGCTTGGCTGGCCAGTTCAACCCCAATGATAAGAATACTTGAATTACAAATTATATATACAATGGATGAAATGCAAACACAAGATATGAACACTGATGATAGTTTTGTCCAAAATAAATGTACATTGTAGCTCTTCTTCTTTCAGCTTCCCTCACTAATTAGAAAACTTGTTAATAATTTTCCTCATTACAAGTCTCACAATGCCCTCTTCATCCACTACACTATTGAAGCATTTTTTGCAGGGATCAGAGAGTGTGCATACTAACCAAATACACACCTCAGGTGTAAATTATTGGGGAAACAGCATCTGCCACACACAGAAGTGTTTCATTCTGTTGTACATAGGGTCGCTACCAACTGGAACCAACTTGACAGCACCTAACAACAACACACAGAAGTAACTTATCTAGATTATGTCAATGAACCAGAAAAAAGAAAGAAAGAAAAAGCCATAACACAATCAGAATAGACTTTACTTAACCTCATCTCCCCAGCAGTGTTTCATTCTGTGGTACATAGGGTCGCTGTGAGTCAGAGCTGGCTGAACAGCACCTGACAACAACAACAACCACCTCATCTCATAGGACACGTGTATTTATGTGAAGATGACCTTCTCAGAGCCTGACTCAGAGCATATTGACTATTATTTTAGATAAGATTCTAACTAGAGCAGTAATCTTATTCTCCAGTCAGTCACAGCTTTGAAGGAGCAGGTTTAAAGTGTGAGAAGAGTATCAGGGTCAGACTAGAAGTGACTGAGTCTCAGTCCATTTCATGTTAAACATCCGCCACCTACACCCCAGCATAGAGCATCGCTGGTTGAGCACAATAGAGTTCAATTATGTTGACTCAGAGTCATCAAGAAATGCTGAATTAAACTCAGTATTCTTTGTTTTAAGAGCATAGAAATACATAATCTTAAAAATAATTTTACCAAAAATGTTTGAAATAATTTTAGTCATTTAAAGATTTCCATAGATTGGATTATTATTAATCCACTCTGGCCATGTTTTAATTTCTGACCTATAGTAATGATATCTGTTTTTAAATTCTCAACAAAGTGAGAAATATTCTATATCATTTAATAGTTCTATCTACCTAGTTTTCACCTTAACTGTCTTTCGTAAATCAGAGCTATCAGTGGCTACAGTTCTGCAACTAAAAGTATCAAAGTGATCTCAAAATCTAAAAGAAATAGATAAAATATTCAACTCATAGGTATTTTCCCAGGTTAACCTTACTGGGTTACACCAATGAACCTCATTCCATGGGAGAAGGTATATTTAATTTTACTTACTATGTGTTTGTTTAATATATATAGCCAACATATCTTTCCATGACAATATAGCATTATTGTTGCATATAGATGCTTAATGAGTAAATTTATCTGATGACTTGACGTAAATCAGTAGACAGAAGATATCGGTTATAGTTGAAGATGAAGTGTTTGGGTGGAGCAAATGGTTAACATGCTTGGTTGCGAACCAAAAGATTGACGGTTTGAGTCTACCCAGAGGCACCTCAGAAGAAAGAACTGGCAATCTACTTCTGAAAAATTAGCCATTGAAAAAACCCTATAGAGCACAATTCTACTCTGACATACAGGGGGTTGCCATGAGTTGGAATTGATTTGACAACAGCTGGTTTAGTGGTATAGTTGAGGGCACAGTCATATTTTTTAATTAATGTGTTTTTTCTGAAGTCACTACAGTGACATGGTTATTATAAACTCATACTGTCAGATTTCATCTGGACCTTACTGCTTCTCAGCGAGCATTTTATTCATTGCTTGTTGATTATCTAGCTTAGGTTCCTAAATGGAAGTTTTCATTTTCCTTGGTCTCTCAGTACCCCAACCCTGACTTCCTTCTTCCTCAACCTCCTCCTAGTTTACATCCTGCTTTATTTTTAAAAGATTATGCCCTGAGGCCTTTGGAGCACCACAGGATTTAGTTAGCAATTCCTAAATTAGAGGCTCTCTGTCTGTAGCTCTTTAATAACATATTGCTCAGAAACAGCCTTCAGGAAGGGGAGCAGGGATACATGCTGTTCTGAATGATGCAGTTGCTACACATAGGGTGGGTCCAAGCAAAAACAGAGCATTGCAAATCTGAAATAATAGTTTTTCAGGACTTCAACTGGTCTGGAATCAGAGAACCAGGAGAAAAGGGTGGAAGAGCCACCTCTGGCAGATCCACAGTGTGAAAGCCTGCCAGCCACTGGGACCTTGAGCCAGGATCCCTCTTTGCTCACTGACAACATTTCTCATAAATACGGTTTCTATCAATTAGCTTTACTTCACCTCTCCTTTAGCCCCATGTCATTTGTCTTTCATCTACACTGCTATGTTCTAACAATACCCCCCAAAACCCAACAATGACTCTCTAACAAGCCCAATGGCCTGTTTTTAGGTCTTTATTCTCCTTGACTTCTCAGCAACATGTCGTTGCTGGAAATTCCTTACTTGAAATTCTTTCCACTCTTTTTTTTTCAGTTGCTTTATACTGGAATTTTCTAAAGTTTTTTCTTCAAATCTATGGTCCAAAAAGATGAAATTCAAAAAAATATTTATGGGCAATTAATTTTGCGAAATACTGTTTCCCTGGAAGTCATAATCCTTATTAACATATTAAAGTCTCTGTGAAGTCTGACAGTAAAAGAAACTTGTATAACTGTGGTTAATCCCAGGTTCCCAAACATTTTGGACTGCAGAACCACATTTCCTCAAAACAGCTATCTTACTTCATCACTTCCAAAACATACATGCTTATCACATTTTAACATCTCTGACATCAGGTGGCATCTAATAACCAATGGTTTCTCAGAGTCACTGCTGGCCAGCAACAGTCATGAGGCAGTTGTTATTGCCTGGGCATATACTAACTTGGTCTTTGCTGTTCAGTTTTTCATCGTTGCAATTGGTGGTGTGTTTCAGTGGTACTACACATGCCAATTTAATTTCTACTTAAAATGTCTTCGAAAAGATTACACTATAATTCAGCACTGAAACAAAAAGTTATTTGGTAAGTAGAAAAGCACGGAAACAGAGCAGTGGGATACAATTGATATTAATGAAGCAAATATTCATCAAATAACCACAGTTGTCTAGTTTTCTTGCAAAACATCAACCAAAACTCACTCCTAGGAATATATCCTAGAGAAATAAATCTGTCACACAAATAGGCATATGCACACCCATGCTCATTGCAGCATTATTCACAAAAGCAAAAAGACAGAAACAGCCTAAGTGCCCATCAACAGAAGAATAGATAAATTATGGTACATACACACAATGGAGTACTACTCAACAACAAAGAACACTGATGAATCCACAAAACATCACACAACATGGATGAATCTGGAGGGCATTATATTGAGTGGCATAAGTCAATCAAAAAGCACAACTATTGTATGAAACCACTATTATAAAATAAGAAAAGGCTTACACACAGAAAAAACAATCTTTGATGGTTACAAGGGAGGGGAGAAATGGGGAGGGGAAATCACTAACTAGATAGTACTTACCCACTGCTGCTGAGTCAATTCTGACTGATAGCAACACTCTAGGGTTTCTGAGGCTGTAAATCTCTATAGAAGCAGACTGCCACATCTTTCTCTAGTGGAACCACTGGTGATTTTGAACTGCTGATCTTTCTGTTAGCAGTGGATCGCTTTGACCACTATGCCACCAGGGCTCAAATAGATACTAGACAAGAGCTAACTTTGATGATGGGAGAGACCACACACAATATAGGGGAAGTCAGCACACCTTGAGCAAGGTAAAGTCATAGAAGCTTCCTAGACCCATTCAAACACCTTGAGAGATCGAGTTACCAGGGCTGAAGGCTGGGGACCATTGTCTTTGGGGACACCTAGTTCAACTGGCATAACAGTTCTTAAAGAAAATGTTCTCCATCCTACTTTGGGTGAGTAGTGTTGGGGGTCTTAAAAGCTTGTGAGTGGCCATCAAAAACACATCTCTTGGTCTCATCTCATCTGGAGCAAAGGAGAATGAAGAAAACCAAAGACACAAGAAAATATTACTCTACAGGACTAACAGACCACATGAATCACAACCTCCACCAGCTTGAGCCCAGAAGAACCAGATGGTGCCCAGCTACCACCACTGACCATTCTGACAGGGATTATGATACAGGGTCCTGGACAGAGCAGGAAAAAAATGTAGAACCAAATTCACAAGAAAAGACCAAACTTATTGGTCTGACAGAGACTGGAGAAACACCCCAGACTATGATCCCTGGACACTCTGCTAACTCAGAACTGAAGCCATTCCCAAAGTCCACCTTTCAGCCAAAAATAAGACAGGCCTCTAAAACAAACCATATACATTGGAGCATGCTTATTAGTTTGATCAAGTGTATGAGACAATAGACAACACTTGCCAGAAAGCAAAGATGAGAAGGCAGGAAGTGAAGGAAAACTGGATGAGTGGACACAGGGAACCTGAGTCTAGAGGGAAAGAGTGCTGACATATTGCCGGGATTGCAACCAATGTCACAAAACAATCTGTATATAAAATTTTGAACGAGAAACTAACTCGCGCTGTAAACTTTCACCTAAAGCAAAATAAAATTAAAAAAAAAAAAAAAAACACCAACCAAATGCTTTATGGGACCTTAGAAAGGAACTATCTACCCATAGATAAAGCTAGCTTGTGTTTTGCTATGAAGAAACAGGTAAATATTACTTATGACATGTCAAACAACGTAATTGAAGGCAGGAGAAATTGCAAAATCCCTTGAAATAGATTAGGGGAATTTCAAGAAATGAGGGTCTGGTGTCACAGGGCTACTAGTATTATTAAGACATTGCATCATAATTCAATTGCCAGCAGTTTTTTTAATATACAGGTACGTAAAATAATGCTGCATTTTATAATTGATGGTATCTTAGATTCTTTAAAATATGGCACAAGCTAATATCCTTTACTTAGGAAATGTTGCTCTAGTTTTCCTCAAATTACAGTCCATTTCCTAGTTCATACTCTTCCTACTACTTTACTAAGTATTTGCAGCCCCTCCCCTACCCTGATTCCGTTACTATTGTGCTTTGCTTTTCCTGTAAATGCAATGACTAGACCTCACTTTGTCTTTCCACGATGAATTTATAGGTCTAACGTTAACGTTATCCCAGATATACAGGTATAGATTGGGATGATTAAGTGATGAGTTAAATCATGAAGCCAAACTATACCAAAGACAAACCCAATATCCCCAAAGAGACCGCTTCCACTTCATTATACCCACTCCTCTGGACCAACTTCACGGCCTCCTTCAAAAGGTACCTTACTTTCTTCATCTGGGATAAGAACTTTCTCTAATATACTCTTAAGTCAAGTAATTAGCTTCCAAACTCATATATTCCCAAGCAAAATCTAGATTTCTCCTTAACCCTTACCAAAACTAACTTAATCCCTTTCAATAAGTAAAGAACCAGCAATGCTGGAAAGAAGGGTCATATCAACTACAAGTCGTCTCCTATTTCAGAAGGCGTGCAAATGTAAATCTAAAGAATTCACCTCCAGAAACTCTGGGTATAACATTCTGTGGGGTTTTAGAACAAAAAGGCAATGAAGTTTACAAATATTTATTGAAAAGGAAATAGTATCATAAACATTTAAGATTTCTTTTATGGCTAACAATATATTCCAGTTCTTGAGGGTAATGTTAGGTTCTAGTAACAGTACCTTTTCTATGTATGGTTTCTTGGTAATAACCACTGTCCTAGGATTTGGCCACAAAATACCTAAAGAAACAGCATTTTTCAAACTCAACTTTTCTTCCATGTCAGTAACACTGCATACAACTTATATTAGTTACATAACTAATTTGGTCTGAGGTCTTGAAATAGAATTTTAGCACATTGCATTCCATAGACCAAGGTTCCTCAACCGCAAAACTATTGACATTTTGGCAGGATAATGCTTTGTTTTAGAGGTCTATCTGTGCACTGAAGGATGTTTAGCAGCATCTGAGACCCCTATCACTAGATGCCAGTAGCAACCCCCTTCCCCAAACATGACAATCAAAAATGTCTCCAAATATTGCCAAATGTCCACACCCTTCTGCACTGAGAATCATTGCTTAGACAATTCATAAAAATAATATTTAAATACTGTGGCATATGTCTTCTACCAAAGTCATTTTCAAGTACAATACTCAAGATTGGTGTGGCATGTTGCTCACCACACATATAAATTGAGAATCACCTAAGTAATACTGTATTTTACCATTCCATGATATTAAAAGATATTAAAAGCTTTGATATCTACAGTTGATTGATCCTGTCCCATCTCTTTGCTTAGTGACATCTGTGAAAGTGAAAGAAAGAACTTTGGTTTTAATTCAAATCAGTTATGGAATTTTGCCAGGCTCTTCTGTCAATACTGACACCACCATCTTCCAAAACTCCAACCTAGAAAAGGTGCATCCAACTGAACAGCTCGCCCAAGGTGCACTAAGGTGAGAGTTAGGGATATCCAATCGCTGGAAACTGAAGCCATATGGAAGGTATCAGGAAGGTAGGGAAGAAGGAGAACGTGAAAAATTGATTCAGAGAAGGGATGGAATGGTGGCTAGTGATGTCACAGTTTTCCATTTCTCCCCGAACTAGAAATGGTGTTCAAGTCAGTGCTTATCTTTCAAAGGACACTGTTAGCTCTATGGCCCTACTACTTTCTGGTTTACATAGTGCACTGACTTACATAGTGACCTGAATCAACACTTCTTACATTGTTGAAATGAGGGAAAAAATTCCATGTAACAAGCAAATTATTTGTAAAAGAACTCAGGGAACATAATTTACTCATAAATTTGAGTACTTCTATGAATGGGAAAACATGAAAGGAGGGCATTCTTCTCCCCCACAGAGTCCTCACATTCCATTCACAAGGTACTCTTGCTCAAGGAAACCACAGCAGTGCCTGTGAAGTCAACATCGTATAGAGTTTGACTTTGTGATCTTTTATGGAAAACAAGAACTCTTTACACCTTTCGGCATCTACATTGCAGAATACAACACAATATTGTGGGTTTTGTGTATCATTTTTCATGGAAAATGGGGCTCCAGAACTTTTCTTAAGTTAAATCAGTAACATCTTGATAGAAATGGCTTCAAATTGAGAAGAAAGCTCAAAGAACAGAAGGGAGAAAAGTTCTAGTTGCATCCCTTTCTGACAAACCTCTCTAAGCCTCAGTCTCTTTATCTATAAAACGGGAATATTTGTACTTGCTAGAAGAACTCCATCAAATCTGGCATACGGTATAAATCCAGTAAATCTACCCCCATCCCACCACCCATGAGACACCACGAGCTTTTGTTTTGTTGAGAAAAAAGAGAGGGAGACAGATATAAAACAGATGAGTTGAGAAACAGAAGACAAACAGAGGAAAACGTCTCAGTCACTGAGAAACATAATAAAAGACAGTGGATTCATGTTCCAGTACTTCAAATTTCTTTCTAAAGGAAATAAACAGTTATGTTTCTAAAAAATGGAATTTCGAAGTCAAGTTATCCGAAGAATACTTCATTTATTAATGCTGACAATGATTTATCAGAAACAGACTCCTTTCTTCTACTATGGCTAAGAATATGCCATGTACACTATAAATTTTACAAATAGTTCTTCCTCTACCTTCTTCTGATCAAAGACATTGTTGCCTAAGACTTGAAACCAGAACAAAACATAAAATATGTCCCCATCATCAGCACAAAGATAAAGTCCCATAACTTCCTCACTCTTTGCCTCTCAAGCTGGCCTTCCTCCCAAGTTTGCATAGTTGTATTGTAGTAAGCTTTCAAAATATAAACTATGATAAATTCTAATAATATCAGGCATGACTCATTCACTGAAGAGGCAGAATTCAATCATTATTAATTAGTATACTCTTGATTATCAACTTATAATAGCTGTTATCCAAAGGCTGATTTCACATATCAGTTGAAATGTTAACCAAGAATTCTGACAGCATAAAGGATTTACTTACTTGTAATCTTTACCTAGATTCTTGACCTCATAAAGTTGACAATATAAATTTGTTTTCATCCCCATCTCCGGAAAAGTTGACTGTTAAATGCCCTAAAAAATAATATTTGCTTTAATTATAAACAACATTATTATTTGTCGTACAATGATATTTTAGAATAGGTTTATTTTCAACATAAAGTGTATTTTTTCAAGGACAACAATATATAAGCATTAAAATAGCTTGAGTTGATATCTTTAATAAGCTATAACCAGACAATCAAAGGCTGTAAAGTCTTAATTTTTCTCTTACATTATCAAAGAGCAGCTGTGAAAGTACAAAATCCACTGTTAAACCTGTGTTTACAGTTCCAGTAGCAGATTTGTGAGTAATGTGTGTAGCAACGCTTTCTCTATCATGTTTTATTTTCTTTTCTTTTGACAGAATTGAGAACCCTCTTGCTTTTTCGAGCCTAATGTTGAAGATTCCATGGTAACTGCCTCTTTATTTGGTTTCCTTTCTTAGCTTTTATTGTTCTTTTGTTTCGCTTTTAAGTTGGAAAACATTTTGCTTAAAAATACAGTACAGGGAAATCAACAGTCTAGTCTTTAGTGTATGTAGCAACCAGGGCTTCGAATCGGTTCATTCCAGGTCCAAACTCTGCTGAGAGTTTACATTTCCATCCCAGATGTACTAAATCAGAATCCACATTTTAACAAGATCCCCGGGTGATTCTTATGTATAATAAATTTTGAGAACCACTGCTCTACTGGTGGCTCTCAGAATTTGTCCCTAACCAGCAGCGTTAGCATTGCCTGAGAACTTGTTGGAAATGCGAATTCTCAGCAGGGGTTTGAACAGGAATGAACTGGTTCAAAGCCCTGACAGCAATTCCTGAGGCTTTTTCATTTTAAGAACAAAAGAAAGTTCTCTTACATTTTTGTAGATCTGAATGAGCAGTACAGTGTGGCGTTTTCTATATGCCGGTCTACATTTCTTATTTCCTTCATGTTAATAATACACCATTGTTGTTGTGTGCCATTGAGTAGATTCTGACTCATAAACCCTATGTGACAGAGTAGAACTGACCCATAGGGCAGTAAGCTTTACAGGAGTAAGGCTGTAATCTTTATTGGAGCAGATCACCAAGTCTTTTCTCCCTAGGAGCTGCTGGTAAGTTCCAGCCACAGGCCTTTTACTTAGCAGCCAAGCACTTAACCATTGTGCTACTAAACTAAAACAAAAATCAAACCCAGTGCTGCTGAGTCAATTCTGACTTACAGCAACCCTATAGGACAGTAGAACTGCCCCATAGAGTTTCCAAGGAGTGCCTGGTAGAATCAAACTGCTGACCTTTTGGTTAGCAACCATAGCTCTTAACCACTATGCCACCAGGTTTCCATTGTGCTACTAGGGCGCTTTAATATAGATATCGTTAGTTTGTAAAAATTAAGGTACATAGAAGGCACTGAAAACTACAAGAACTAACAATTCCTCTTGAAGTGTAACAATAATCCACTTACATAAATCCTACAAATCTAAGTCATTCTTCATAAAATGGAACTGAGAACACTTCCCTCTTCTTCCTATTTCAAGAAATAAGGTGACCGTTAATGAGCCTGGGTCTGTTTGGGGCTCTTCTCCTTATTATAAAATTATATTATAATTAATCCATAATTAAATTTAACATTTATTTTTTCTACTCATATTTTCCGCTTCCAGTTTATATTTAATGAATGTAATGATATCCTTTAATGAATTTAATGATGTCCTTGAAGAAAATATTCAAGCCTCAAGGTGCAATATCGAGGGATTCTATGGGCAAAATACTGAATGACACAAGAGGAATCAAAAGAAAATGCAAGGAATACACAGAGTCACTGTACCAGAAAGAATTGGTTGACAATCATTTCAAGAGGCAGCAGCATATGATTAGTAGAACGGTGCTGAACAAAGAAGTCTAAGCTACACTGAAGGCATTGGTAAAACCAAAGCTACAGGAATTCTCAGAATACCAACTGAGATGTTTAAACAAATGGATTCAACACGGGAAGTGCCCACTTGTCTATGGCAAAAAATTTGGAAGACACCTACCGGGCCAACCAACTGGAAGAGATCCATACTTGTGCCCATTCCAAAGAAAGGTGGTCCAACAGAATGTGGAAATTAGTGAACAATAGCATTAATACCACACGTAAGTAAAGTTTTGCTGAAGATCATTCAAAAGCGGTAGCAGCAGTACATTGACAGGAAGCTGCCAGAAATTCAAGCTGGATTGAGAAGAGGATGTGGAATAAGAGATATCATTGCTGATGTCAGATGGATCCTGGCTGAAAACAGAGAACACAGATAGATGTTTACCTGTGTTTTATTGACTATGTAAAGGCATTCTACTGTGTGGATTGTAACAAGTTATGGATAACCTTGCAACGAATGGGAGTTCCAGAACACTTAATTGTGTTCATGAGGAACCCGTACATTGATCATGAGGCAGTCTTTTGAACAGGACAAGGGGATACTGCATGGTTTAAAGTCAGGAAAGGTGTGTGTCAGGGTCGTATCCTTTCACCATACTTACTCCATCTGTATGCTGAGCAAATACATCAAGAAGGTGGACTACATGAAGAACGTGGCATCAGGACTGGTGCAAGACTCATTAACAACCTGTGTTTTGCAGATGACACAACCTTCTTTGCTGAAAGTAAGAGGACTTGACGCACTTACTGATGAAGATCAAAGACCACAGCCTTCAGTATGGATCACACTTCAATATAAAGAAAACAAAAATCCTCACAACTGGACCAATAAGCAACATCATGATAAAAGGAGAAAAGACTGAAGTTGTCAAGGATTTCATTTTACTTGGATCTACAGTCAACACCCACAGAAGCAGCAGTCAAGAAATCAAAAGACGCATTGCACTACATAAAGTGTTAAAAAGCAAAGATGTCACTTTAAGGACTAAGAGGCACCTGACTCAAGCCATAGTATTTTCAGACACCTCATACGCATGTGAAAGCGGGACAATGCATAAGGAAGATGGAAGAAGAATTGACACTTTTTGAATTCTGTTGTTGGCAAAGAAAATTGAATATACCATGGACTACCAAAAGAACAAATAAATCTGTATTGTAAGAAGTACAGTCAGAATGCTCCTTAGAAGCAAGAATGGTGAGACTTCATCTCACATACTTTGGACATGTTATCAGGAGGGATCATTTCCTGGAGAAGGACATCATGCTTGGTTAAAATAAAGGGTCAATGAAAAAGAAGACCCTCAGTGAGATGGATTGACACAGTGGCTGCAATGATGGGCTAAACATAACAACGATCATGAGGATGATGCAGAACCGAGCAGTGTTTTGTTCTGTTGTACATAGGGTTGCTATGAGTCCAAACAGACTGAACAGCACCTAACAACAATGACAATGATGCCCTGTTCTTAAAAATTCGGGTTAGATACCTTCATCAGCACTTCATTTTCTTCAAACTACAAGAAGCTACAAAAATGGAAGGCTTTCTTTCTTCTTCAAAAATTAAATGGTTTGTATACAAGTTTCAATGTTTAAAGTGAATGCAATTGCTGGAATTTTTTAAATCATTTTCATCGATGATTTATCATATTCTGTAACAAATATCAGAATTATAACTCACTTTAAAACCTAGTAAATGCCTCTCAGTTATTAGTAAATAGAATTACTAGACAGAAAATCAGCAAGGATATGGAAGAACTGAACAAAAATCAACCATATATTCATATATATATAATATATGTAGTCACATATATTCATATATATATACAATTTAAATTAATGTATTTACATTTATATTTATATCACTCATTTATGTTATCTTCATTTGTGGCCTCACTAATTGTATTTATTAACTATGGAAAATGATAAATAATGGTTATTACTGAGATAAACAATTGCTACTGAATTTTTTAAACCCCAAATACCATGATGCTTTGATGTGCTACTAGCTTCCCAACAAGAATAAACTTAAAAATTGTTTGTTTTTTGTTTTTAATTTTTATTGTGCTTTAAGGGAAAGTTTACAAAAAAAGTCAACCTCTCATACAAAAATTTATATACATGTTGCTATATACTCCTAGTTGATCTCCCCGTAATGAGACAGCATACTCCTTCTCTCCACCCTCTATTTACGTGTCCATTCAGCCAGCTTCTGTCCCCCTCTGCTTTCTCATCTTGCCTCCAGACAGGAGCTGCCCACATAGTCGCATGTGTCTACTTGATCCAAGAAGCTCACTCCCCAGCAGTATCATTTTCTATCTTATAGTCCAGTCCAAGCCCTGTCTGAAGAGTTGGCTTTTAGAATGGTTCCTAAAGCTTAAAAATTGTTGTGTCGCTATGAGTCAGAATCAACTTGATGGCAACGAGTTTGGGTTTGGGTTTTATGCAATAATTTGCTGAACTTTAATAGAAATTACCTAGATATAATGCTTAACTGTAGCATATACTCACACATATCCTAAAAGTCTATTAATAAAAATATAGGAATGTAAAACTGGATGGTGTGATTTTCAGTGAAATAAAGACATAAATTCTATGTCAATAGAACTTGTAGATTTAAAAGAATGAGCTTCACATTCTTTAGTAGTTGAATTTCTATGTAGTGTTCTTAGTAGTCCCTATGTGTATCAAATGGATCATTATAACCTCAGCATTCAATTATCTGATTCAAATGTTATTTATACAATTATATATAACTCCATTTACTTAAAAACAACTAATATTATTTTTCTCACATCTAATGAATATAGTACAATCAAAATTTAATTCCATTTTTTTCTCAACTGGAGAATAGGTTTTGTCGGAGCTCTGTAGCACTTACATTCAATTTTACCTTGTAATTCTCAATATGTTCCTATTACTTTCAGTGAATAATAGGGATCATGCCTGCAGCTAGTTTAATACCTTAAAATTCCTATGGATCACAATGAAAGACCACATAGCCCAGCATGCTTCATATTTCAAAGGTTGTGGGCTGTTAACATTGCACTTTTATCAAAATTCCTATTAATTTTTTTGCTGTCAATCTGAATGTCAAATTACTTTATCACTTTTCCATAGAATAAAAAAAATGAAGACAATATTCCTTTATTTCCAACTACTATCTAGCCAAAAGTCAACTATATTATAGCCTAAGAAAAGCCAATTTATTTTAACACTGAAATGATGCAATTACACATCTATTCATTCAGTCATTTGTTCAGCAGCAACTTAGAATGGAACTTCTACTGTGCCAGGAATTGTGGTAAGTCCTGGACAGAGTAGGGAACAATGCAGTGAAGCATTGATTCTAGTAGGAATGATAGACAATAAATAACAAATAGTGATAATACGATAAAGAAAAAGAAGAGTTGTAAACTAACATCTTGTTATGGATTGAGTTGTATTGCCCAAAAATTTACTTTCAAGTCCTAACCTCTGTTACCTTATGAGCATGACCTTGTTTGAAGATGTTATCAGTTAAATTAAAATGAGGTCGTACTGGAGTAAGATAGATCCTAATCCAATCTGAATCGTGTCCTCTAAATGAGGAGAAGAGACACAGAGGGAAGGTAGCCATGTGAAGATGCATCTAGAAGCCAAGGAACATCTGTGGCTACCAGAAGCTAAGACCCACAATAAATGGATTTCCCCTAGAGCCTTTGGCAAGAACATGGCCCTGCTGACATCCTGAATTTGCACTACTAGCCTCCAGAGCTGTAAGACAATAAATTTCTGTTCTTATAAGCCACATAATTTATAGTGCTTTGTTACACCAACCCTAAGGAACTGATGAGCCAAAACTGTTGCTGTCCATTCCAACTCACGGCAATCCTATAGAACTGCCCCATAGGGTTTCCAAGGCTGTAATCTTTATGGAAGCAGACTGCCACATCTTTCTCTCCTTGAGTGGTTGGAGGGTTTCAAATGCCGACCTTTCAGTTAGCAGTGGGGTGCTTAACAACTGCACCACCAGGGCTCCCAGGAAACAAATAAACATCTAAAAAAGAGATAAGAATTAAACATGAATAAAGGAGAAGGGTGTTCCAAGAAGAGAGCAAAGCCTGTGCAAATGCCCTAAGCTGAGACATTCCTGGTGTGTCCCAAGAAGAGAGAGGAGGTTAGAGTGTCCAAAGAGCCAGGAGCAAGAGGGTAAGGTATAAGATGAGGCTGGGGGTAAAGGCAGGCCTTTCAGATCATTCAGGCCTCTGTACATCATATAATGAACTCATCCTAGGAACAATGGGAAGCTATTTATGTATCAACAGGCTCCCTGATATCCAAGAGAAAACAGTCTGTGAGGGCAGAAAGGTGCTGTAGTGGGCAAGGCATGAGATGGTAGGGACCTGGACTGAGATGATATCAGTTTAGATGGAAAGATGCAGAGGTATTCACTATCTGTTTGGGAACAACATAAACAAAACTGGCTTATAAATTGGGTTGGGGGGGCTGTGGGTGTGAAAGAAGCAAAGTTGACTCCTAAGACTGAAATGAGTAGCACTGCTGTTTACTGAGCTGTGAGCACAGAAGTGAGGCAGATTTATTGGGTGCAGTGTGGGCCACGTTAACTTCATGATGCCAAAGAGACATATCAAGTGAAGATATTAAAAATGGGTATAAATTCATCTGGTACTCAAAGGGGAGGTCTGAGCTAGAAATCTAAATTTAATCTTTATTAATTTTGCCTTTTGCTTTTCATTAAATGTAATATATGGCGAGTGGGGAAATATTTAAAAGTACCACAGAGTTCTTTCTCTATACACACATATGAACATGTAATTATTAATTACAAGAAATTGCATTATATTGTTTTTAACCTGGTTTTTAACAGCCTATTGTGAGCATGTTTTTCCCAGAGAAATATAGATTTCTTCCAATAAATGTAAATCTATGAGTTCATGATTTTCCTTTACATAGCTATACCAAAAATTAAATTAAACCTTACTTTAATAAATGTAAATGGCTTTAATGTTTTACTACCATAAGCAGTACCATAATGAGCAATCTTGTATGTCTTCATACATTGGTCCAGTGAAATTTATAGTTTACAGGACTTGTACATTTTTAGGATTTCTTATACAAATTGACAAATTAACTCTGTGGCTGTTAGGTGCCATCGTGAATTGGTTTCGACTCATAACCACCCTATGTACAACAGAACAACAACACTGCCCAGTCCTGCACCATCCTTGCAATCGTTATTATACTCGAGCCCATTGTTGCAGCCACTGTGTCAGTCGATCCATATTGTTGAGGGCTTTCCTCTTTTTCACTGACCCTCGGCTTTACCAAGCATGATGTCCTCCAGGGAATGATGCCTTCTGATAACACGTCCAAAGAATGTGAGATGAAGTCTCTCCATCCCTGCTTCTAAGGAGCATTCTGACTGTACTTCTTCCAAGACAGATTTCTTTGTTCTTTTGGTAGTCCATGGTATATTCAATATTTCTCTCCAACACCATAATTCAAAGGTATCAATTATTCTTCAGTCTCACTTATTCATTATCCAGCTTTCACGTGTATGTGAGGCAATTGAAAACACCATGGCTTGGGTCAGGCATGCCTTAGTCCTTAAAGTGACATCTTTGCCTTTTAGCACTTTAAAGAGGTCTTTTGCAGCAGATTTGCCCAATGCAGTGCATCATTTGATTTCTTGACTGCTCCTTCTATGGGCATTGATTGTGGATCCAAGTAAAATAAAGTCCTTGACAACTTCAATCTCCCGTCCGTTTATCATGATGTTGCTTATTGGTCCAGTTGTGAGGATTTTTGTATTCTTTATATTGAGGTGTAATCCATACTGAAGGCTGTGGTCTTTGATCTTCATCAGTAAGTGCTTCAAGTCCTCTTCACTTTCAGCAAACAAGGTTGTATCATCTGCATAATGCAGGTTGTTGATGAGCCTTTCTTCAATCCTGATGCCCCATTCTTCTTCTTACAGTCCAGCTTCTCAGATTATTTGCTCAGCATACAGATGGAATAAATATGGTAAAAGGATACAACCCTGATGCACATCTTTCCTGAGTTTAAGCCACACAGTATCCCCTTGTTCTGTTTGAATGACTGCCTCTTGATCTATGCACAGGTACCTCATGAGCACGATTAAGTGTTCTGGAATTGCCATTCTTCACAATGTTATCCTTAATTAACCCCACAAAGGTGTTAAACAATTTATCCTACCATCTCAGTGTATGAAAGTTCCTACTTGCTTTCATATCTACCAACACTTTTTTAATCTTTGCCAAACTGATGAGCAAGAAATACCATACAATATGTGTGACTAATGTGTATAGACAGAATCAAACTAATTTATCATTTGTAATCAAGAAATGGAAAACAGTGTAGTAAATTTTTTTGCAAACAACTATAAAGAAAGTTTTAGATTTTTCTAGCAATCTTAAATGTTTTAAAACTACTAGTGGGAACACAGGTATCAATTACCAATTTCACCATTCCAAAAACCAAATGAAACCTGTTGCCATCAAGTCGATTTTGACTCATAGTGACCCTATAGGACAGAGTAGAACTGCCCCATAGGGTTTCCAAGGAGCACCTGGTGAATTCAAACTGCCAGCCTTCTGGTTAGCAGCCATAGCTATTACCCACTATGCCACCAGGGTTTCCAGTTTCACCATTAGGAATGAAAATTTCTCAGTTTACGGGAGAATGTGGCTTATAAGGAATAAAAAACAATAAATAAAAATTCCTTTACAGAGATTTCCTCTATTTTTAGTCCACCTTAAAGTCCCTGGAAAGAATTTCAATGGTGTCTAAACATTCCTAATAAGCAATGCAATTCTTTTTGTTCTGGAGACCTGGCTCACTTGCATCTCTATCCACATACCTGTCTCTCTCTGTGATATCGTTTACCTAGGTCACCCCATCATTTGTCATACATGTTAATGTTTCCCCTAAAATCAAAGCAAAAGAAAATCCTTTTTCCAAGGCCAGATTTCTGAAAGCAGCATCCAGGCCTGCACCCCAGAAAATAAAGAAGAGTCCGAGGAAAACCTTTGCACTTAGAAGAGGATACAGCTGTCTTTATGCTTTTCTGCAAAATACTTCAGTAATGACAACAACACAAAGACACACGGGCAATCTGTTTCATTTAAGAATCCCCTCACTGCTGAGCCTGGAGCGGGTACCTGCTGCTCTTAGTAACAGATATCACTTAGACATTTTTAACTCCCCTGCCTCCCCTGGTCCCACCTGCAAACTGGAAATTGAAGAAAGAGGTGTCTCAAAAACATGAAATCCTCTTTTGTCTGGTGGGATATCTTTATTCCTAAGTAATTTCTCCAAATAACACCCTTGAGCCCCTCAAAATGTAAAAATTGCCTGTAGAGTCAAAGCAAATGAGGGCTAAATCCATTCATTATTTCCCTCTAGACTCCTATTCATCTCTAGCTGTAGGAAGCATCACAAACACGGGACTGATGAAAAGTGTGCAAACATATTACCCAGATATTAAGGTTGTCACAGGGAGCCTTTTTTGTTCTTGATTTTAATGTAAGCAAAGCTGAGCTATGGAAATGTCCAGGTGAAAAAGAGAGATTTTCTTTTCTGAAAGATGTTTCTCATTCTGAAGGATTTTATTCTTTTTCCTTCAAATTCCACGGCAAATTCTAAAATCTGTTCAGACTTGACCTATTCTTGGATTCCTGTCTATATCTTCATCACAAGGGTATAAACATGATGATAAGCAATATGTAACCCTAGTCTTTGTCTTATTATAGATGGTCTTTAGAATAGTCTAGATTGTATTTGGATAGCAAGGTACCCAAACTCTCAGTGGCTTAATACACCTTCACAATTGTCGACACTTGGGGACCAAGACCGACAGGGCTGCCACTATCTCGAATGGTGCTGGTTGACATGCTGAAGAAAAGGGAGCACAGGAGCAGTACAATGTTCTGGCCAGAAATGACACACTCCAGTCGCTCCCATTCCTACCTCATTTGCTAGAGCTAATCACATGGTCCCCCCTCTACCAGAAAGGGCCCAGGAAGTACAACCCTAACATGTCACTGAAGGAAAAGAGACAGAAGTAGTTGAGGAATAGCAATAAGGACCATCCCAGTCCTCTAGAACGAGATTTTTTTTTCCCCTTTCAAAAATGTGGTAGGGGAAATGGAACAACTCTAACTGCATAGCAAGGTATATTAAAACATGCAGTTGCTTTTTTTGTTGTTGTTGTTCTCAATTCATTGTTAAAAGGCTGCTTATAGAAAATAACATTCAGCCAGCTGTATGCACCTTTCTTTGTAGATAACGATAGTGTGGGAACTATTAGCCCTTTGTCTCCAAATGCACATATGTCAGGACTTTGGTCACTTCTAACTTTCCTTTTTCCAAAAAGGCTTAAAGTCAAGTTGACTCAATGGCAACTGGAACAGATATATAAAACAAAATAGAATAAGAAAGCAAAAGTGCAGGAGAAAGGGAAAAGAAGAATAAGGAGTTAAAAGATGAAGCTAAAAACAAAATTAGATTCCATACCAATGACAGGAGATCTGATAGATTTTTCTAGAAGTCAGTGACAAATTTGACTCTGAACATCCCAGAAGCCACACACACACACAAGGAATCGACTTGACAGCAACAAATTTGGTTTCGGGTTTGGTATATATATGTGTGTGTGAGTGTGTGTGTATGTGTGTGTGCATGTATATATATATATATATATACACGCACACACATATAGATAGATATGATCAATGGTATGACGCACAGTATCCATAAGATGAAAGCAAATTATGTTATTAGTAGAAGCACAGAAATATCTGGCTTGAGAGGAATTTTTCCTTGGTTCTTTTGAATAGAGAATATATGTCCAGAAGGCATATAATAAACATACTATTATAAGGCTGTACATTAGTATATCCTTAATATACCCTTCACAGTATGTATGTATATATATATATATATATATATATATATACACACCTTAATATGCCCTTCACAGTTACCCATCACAAGCTTTTCTATTATTTTCCAGTTTATGGATAATTACTATACTGATTTGACTGTGTTTGCCAATATTCCACATGAATTAAGTGAAGAAATAAGTTTTCTCCCCCAAATGTAACATCAGTACACACCATGACTCACAAGTAGGCATAAAGCCTGCTGAGTGTGGTCTAGAATCATTTGTTTTCTTCTCACAGTGTCGTTCTTGAACTTGGATTTGAATGTCTTTAGGTCTAGAATTCACTCTCCAGTTTTGGCCATAATTTCTCACCACTTCCTACCGTGGTCCAATTTATGCTCTCCATACAGCCCCTGCAGGAATTTGAGTTTGAGACCCTTGGTACAAAGTACAGTGACTCAATCAAATAAAATGTTTCAGAAATTCAGCATCTATTCCCTCTGTACCAGCTGGTATGAGGAAATATAAAACAAACAATAACTATAGTCATGTTTCTCAAACAGCTAAGTCTGTGGGGGAAGATAATAGCAAAACATTTGAGAAAATACAGCACTAAACTAACAATAACTATTTTATATATTTTTTATGGTACTTTATATTTTAGCAAGCTATTTCACAGCCATCGCTGTAGTGGATTCTTCCAGGAGTCCCATAAAACTATCACAACAGGGATTATAGTTCCCATTTTTTAGATTAAAAACAGTAAGATCCAAAAAGGTAAGTTATCTTACCTAAGGCATGAGAATGATCACAACTCGGGGGCTCTGTCTTTCCCAGGTTTATATCCTTCAAGGTACCTCACACAGTAAGCATTTCATAAATATTTGCTAAATTAATAACCAAAAGAACCATGGGCCAGCACACATGTTGAGTCATAAACACAGACAGGAGGAAAAAAGCTTGTAGATAAGAATGATCAGAAGCCACAAAGCACCCTATATTATAGTCAGTATTTGTGGAATATGTAAAAAGTAGACACAACTTATGATCCCAAGATACTTGTAATATACAAGAAAAATGAAAAATGTAAGACATCAAAAAATGTATACAGGGGAGGCGGGGCCAAGATGGCGGACTAGGTGGACGCTACCGCGGATCCCTCTTGCAACAAAGACTCAGAAAAACAAGGGAATTGATCACATACATAACAATCTACGAACTCTGAACAACAAGCACAGACTTAGAGACGGAAAATGAACAAATACGGGCAGACAGCGACCGTTTTCAGAACTAGGAGCCAGCGTACCAGGCAGGTGACCTTCGGAGCCCGATCTGGGGCAGAGCCAAGAGGGACAGACGGCACAGAAGGGGAGCCCAGCCCTTCCCCCCCAAACCCATCCCTGGAGGAAGTCTAGCTGGTTGGCGCGGGCGGTGTAGTGGCGCAGCCGGAGGGAGAAGCACCCGGGAGGCAGTGACTGATCTGGGAGTGGGGAGAACAGCATCCCAGCCGGGGAGCTGTCCCGCCGGGAGTTTGGCGGGAAGCGGGTGGGGCGCGAGCCGATGGGGGGTCAGCTATATTTCCCTAAAGCTACCCCGGGGCGGGGCCCACACGTTCGTGCGGGGGGACGCACACCCAGTCCACGCGTGTGGCACGGCGCACTGGAGGGAGAAGTCCCCGGGAGGAAGTGACTGGTCTCGGAGCGGGGAAAGCAGCGTCCCACCCAGGGTGCCGTCCCGCTGGGATTTCGGTGAGCGCGCAGGCGAGGCATGACCGCAGGGTCCAATTATATTCGCCTGAATAGACCCTGGGGGCGGGCCCACCCGTTCGAGCAGGAAACGCCCACCCAGTTAGCGCAAGCAGTGCCACGCACCGGAGGGAGAAGTCCCCGGGAGGAAGTGACTGCTCTCGGAGCAGGGAAAGCAGCGTCCTAGCCGGGGACCCGTCCCGCCCGGATTTTGGCAGACGGGGGCGGAGCGTGAACGCGGTGTTCAGCTCTATATTCTGTGGTGCTACACTCCCAGCTCTCTGATCCCTCCCCCACCCTCCCCAGGCGGCTCCATTAACATCCGAATACCCGGAGCCAGAGGGAGAATTCAGATAGGGATCTGACTGCATTTTTTTTTTAGCTGATTACCTGGAAAATCTAGTTTCCCAGTGATGGCTCAGAGACAGCAGTCCATATCAAACCACATAAAGAAACAGACCATGACAGCTTCTCCAACCCCCCAAACAAAAGAATCAAAATCTTTCCCAAATGAAGATACAATCCTGGAATTATCAGATACAGAATATAAAAAACTAATTTACAGAATGCTTAAAGATATCACAAATGAAATTAGGATAACTGCAGAAAAAGCCAAGGAACACACTGATAAAACTGTTGAAGAACTCAAAAAGATTATTCAAGAACATAGTGGAAAAATTAATAAGTTGCAAGAATCCATAGAGAGACAGCATGTAGAAATCCAAAAGATTAACAATAAAATTACAGAATTTGACAACGCAATAGGAAGTCAGAGGAGCAGACTCGAGCAATTAGAATGTAGACTGGGACTTCTGGAGGACCAGAGAAACAACACCAACATAGCTGAAAAAAAAATCAGATAAAAGAATTAAAAAAAATAAAGAAACCCTAAGAATCATGTGGGACTCTATCCAGAAGGATAACTTGCGAGTGATTGGAGTCCCAGAACAGGGAGAGGGGACAGAAAACACAGAGAAAATAGTTGAAGAACTCCTGACACAAAACTTCCCTGACATCATGAAAGACAAAAGGATATCTATCCAAGATGCTCATCGAACCCCATTTAAGATTGATCCAAAAAGAAAAACACCAAGACATATTATCATCAAACTTGCCAAAACCAAAGACAAACAGAAAATTTTAAAAGCAGCCAGGGAGAAAAGAAAGGTTTCCTTCAAGGGAGAATCAATAAGAATAAGTTCAGACTACTCAGCAGAAACCATGCAGGCAAGAAGGGAATGGGACGACGTATACAGAGCACTGAAGGAGAAAAACTGCCAACCAAGGATCATATATCCAGCAAAACTCTCTCTGAAATATGAAGGAGAAATTAAGATATTTACAGATAAACACAAGTTTAGAGAATTTGCAAAAACTAAACCAAGACTGCAAGAAATGCTAAAGGAGATTGTTTGGCCTGATGACCAATAATATCAGGTACCAGCACAATACAAGCTCACAAAACAGAACGTCCTGATATCAACGCAACTGAAATAGGGAAAGCACAAAAACAAACAAATTAAGACTAATTCTAAAAAATAAATAAATAAACAAAATAATACACATAACAGGAAATCATGGAAATCAATAGATAAACGATCACAATAATCAAAAAGAGGGACTAAATATAGGAGGCATTGAACTGCCAGATGGAAAGTGATACAAGGCGATATAGAAGGATACAAGCTAGGTTTTTACTTAGAAAAATAGGGGTAAATAATAAGGTAACCGCAAAAAGGAATATCAATTCAATAACTCAAGAAAAAAGCCAAGAAAAACGTAACGACTCAACAAACACAAAGTTAAACATTATGAAAATGAGGATCTCACAAGCTACTAAGAAAAACGTCTCAGCACAAAAAAGCATGTGGAAAAATGAAATGGTCAACAACACACATAAAAAGGCATCAAAATGACAGCACTAAAAACTTATTTATCCATAATTACGCTGAATGTAAATGGACTAAATGCACCAATAAAGAGACAGAGAGTCACGGACTGGATAAAGAAACACGAGCCATCTATATGCTGCCTACAAGAGACACACCTTAGACTTAGAGACACAAACAAACTAAAACTCAAAGGATGGAAAAAAATATATCAAGCAAATAATAAGCAAACAAGAAGAGAAGTAGCAATATTAATTTCTGACAAAATAGACTTTAGACTTAAATCCGCCACAAAGGATAAAGAAGGACACTATATAATGATAAAAGGGACAATTGATCAGGAAGACATAACCATATTAAATATTTACGCACCTAATGACAGGGCTGCAAGATACATAAATCAAATTTTAACAGAATTGAAAAGTGAGATAGACACCTCCACATTTATAGTAGGAGACTTCAACACACCACTTTCGGAGAAGGACAGGACATCCAGTAAGAAGCTCAATAGAGATACGGAAGACCTACTTACAACAATCAACCAACTTGACCTCGTTGACTTATACAGAACTCTCCACCCAACTGCTGCAAAATATACTTTTTTTTCTAGCGCACATGGAAAATTCTCTAGAATAGACCACATATTAGGTCATAAAACAAATCTTTCCAGAATCCAAAACATCGAAATATTACAAAGCATCTTCTCAGACCACAAGGCAATGAAGCTAGAAATCAATAACAGAAAAACTAGGGAAAAGAAATCAAATACTTGGAAACTGAACAATACCCTCCTGAAAAAAGACTGGGTTATAGAAGACATCAAGGAGGGAATAAGGAAATTCTTAGAAAGCAACGAGAATGAAAATACTTCCTATCAAAACTTCTGGGACACAGCAAAAGCAGTGCTCAGAGGCCAATTTATATCGATAAATGCACACATACAAAAAGAAGAAAGAGCCAAAATCAGAGAACTGTCCCTACAACTTGAACAAATAGAAAGTGAGCAACAAAAGAACCCATCAGGCACCAGAAGAAAACAAATAATAAAAATTCGAGCTGAACTAAATGAATTAGAGAACAGAAAAACAATTGAAAGAATTAACAAAGCCAAAAGCTGGTTCTTTGAAAAAATTAACAAAATTGATAAACTGTTGGCTAGACTCACTAAAAAAAACAGGAAAGGAAACAAATAACCCGAATAAGAAACGAGAAGGACCACATCACAACGGAACCAAATGAAATTAAAAGAATCATTTCAGATTATTACGAAAAATTGTATTCTAACAAATTTGAAAACCTAGAAGAAATGGATAAATTCTTGGAACAATACTACCTACCTAAACTAACACATTCAGAAGTAGAACAACTAAATAGACCCATAACAAAAAAAGAGATTGAAACGGTAATCAAAAAACTCCCAACAAAAAAAAGTCCTGGCCCGGACGGCTTCACTGCAGAGTTCTACCAAACCTTTAGAGAAGACTTAACACCATTACTATTGAAGGTATTTCAAAGCATAGAAAAAGACGGAGTACTACCCAACTCATTCTATGAAGCTACCATCTCCCTGATACCAAAACCAGGTAAAGACATTACAAAAACAGAAAATTTTAGACCTATATCCCTCATGAACACAGATGCAAAAATCCTCAACAAAATTCTAGCCAATAGAATCCAACAATACATGAAAAAAATAATTCACCCTGATCAAGTGGGATTTATACCAGGTATGCAAGGCTGGTTTAATATCAGAAAAACCATTAATGTAATCCATCACATAAATAAAACAAAAGATAAAAACCACATGATCTTATCAATAGATGCAGAAAAGGCATTTGACAAAGTTCAACACCCATTTATGATAAAAACTGTTACCAAAATAGGAATTGAAGGAAAATTCCTCAACATAATAAAGGGCATCTATGCAAAGCCAACAGCCAATATCACTCTAAATGGAGAGAACCTGAAAGCATTTCCCTTGAGAACGGGAACCAGACAAGGATGCCCTTTATCACCGCTCTTATTCAACATCGTACTTGAAGTCCTAGCCAGGGCAATTAGGCTAGACAAAGAAATAAAGGGTATCCAGATTGGTAAGGAGGAAGTAAAGCTATCACTATTTGCAGATGACATGATCGTATACATGGAAAACCCTAAGGAATCCTCCAGAAAACTACTGAAACTAATAGAAGAGTTTGGAAGAGTCTCAGGTTATAAAATAAACATACAAAAATCACTTGGATTCCTCTACATCAACAAAAAGAACACTGAAGAGGAAATAACCAAATCAATACCATTCACAGTAGCCCCCAAGAAGATAAAATACTTAGCAATAAATCTTACCAAGGATGTAAAAGACCTATACAAAGAAAACTATAAAACTGTGCTACAAGAAATTCAAAAGGACATATTTAAGTGGAAAAACATACCCTGCTCATGGATAGGAAGACTTAACATAGTAAAAATGTCTATTCTACCAAAAGCCATTTATACATATAACGCACTTCCAATCCAAATACCAATGTCATACTTTAAGGGGATAGAGAAACAAATCACTAATTTCATATGGAAGGGAAAGAACCCCTAGATAAGCAAAACATTACTGAAAAAGAAGAAGAAACTGGGAGGCCTCACCCTACCTGATTTCAGAACCTATTATATAGCTACAGTAGTCAAAACAGCCTGGTACTGGTACAACAACAGGCATATAGTCCAATGGAACAGAATTGAGAACCCAGATATAAATCCATCCACGTATGAGCAGCTGATATTTGACAAAGGACCAGTGTCAGTCAATTGGGGAAATAATAGTCTTTTTAACAAATGGTGCTGGCATACCTGGATATCCATTTGCAAAAGAATGAAACAAGACCCATACCTCACACCATGCACAAAAACTAACTCCAAGTGGATCAAAGACCTAAACATAAAGACTAAAACGATAAAGATCATGGAAGAAAAAATAGGATCAACCCTAGGAGCCCTAATACAGGGCATAAACAGAATACAAAACATTACCAAAAATGATGAAGAGAAACCAGATAACTGGGAGCTCCTAAAAATCAAACACCTATGCTCATCTAAAGACTTCACCAAAAGAGTAAAAAGACCACCTACAAACTGGGAAAGAATATTCAGCTATGACATCTCAGACCAGCGCCTGATCTCTAAAATCTACATGATTCTGTCAAAACTCAACCACAAAAAGACAAACAACCCAATCAAGAAGTGGGCAAAGGATATGAACACACATTTCACTAAAGAAGATATTCAGGCAGCCAACAGATACATGAGAAAATGCTCCCGATCATTAGCCATTAGAGAAATACAAATGAAAACTATAATGAGATTCCACCTCACACCAACTAGACTGGCATTAATCCAAAAAACACAAAATAATAAATGTTGGAGAGGCTGCGGAGAGATTGGAACTCTCATACACTGCTGGTGGGATTGTAAAATGGTACTACGACTTTGGAAATCTATCTGGCGTTATCGTAAACAGTTAGAAATAGAACTACCATACAACCCAGAAATCCCACTCCTCGGAATATACCCTAGAGATACAAGAGCCTTCATACAAACAGATATATGCACACCCATGTTTATTGCAGCTCTGTTTACAATAGCAAAAAGCTGGAAGCAACCAAGATGTCCGTCAACGGATGAATGGGTAAATAAAGTGTGGTATATTCACACAATGGAATACTACGCATCGATAAAGAACAGTGACGAATCTCTGAAACATTTCATAACATGGAGGAATCTGGAAGGCATTATGCTGAGCGAAATGAGTCAGTTGCAAAAGGACAAATATTGTATAAGACCACTATTATAAGATCTTGAGAAATAGAAAAAACGGAGAAGAACACATACTTATGTGGTTACAAAGCGGGGAGGGAGGGAGGGAGGGAGGGAGAGGACTTTTTATTGATCAATCTGTAGATAAGAACTGCTTTGGGTGAAGGGAAAGACAACACTCAATACAAGGAAGGTCAGCCTAATTGGACTGGATTAAAAGCAAAGAGGTTTCCGGGATAAAATGAAAGCTTCAAAGGTCAGCGGAGCAGGGGCTGGGGTCTGGGGAACTTGGTTTGAGGGGACTTCTAAGTCAATGGGCAAAATAATTCTATTATGAAAACACTCTGCATCCCACTTTGAATTGTGGCGCCTGGGGTCCTAAATGCCATTAATTGGTCTCAACCCACCTGGAGCAAAGGCAAAGGAAGAACACCAAGGTCACACGACAACTAAGAACCCAAGAGACAGAAAGGGCCACATGAACCAGAGACCTACATTATCCTGAGACCAGAAGAACTAGTTGGTGCCTGGCCACAATCGATGTCTCCCCTGTCAGGGAGCACAACAGACAACTCCTGAGGGAGCAGGAGACCAATGGGATACAGACCCCAAATTCTCATGAAAAGACCATACCTAATGGTATGATTGCGACTAGAGGAATCCCAGAGACAATCCTCCCCAGAACTTCTGATGGCACAGGACAGGAACCATCCCCGAAGACAAATCATCAGGCATGAAAAGGACTGGTCAGTGGGGGGGAGAGAGATGCTGATGAAGAGTGAGCTAATTAACTCAGGTGGGCACTGGAGAGTGTGTTGGCAACTCTTGACTGGAGGGGGGATGGGAAGATAGAGAGAGAGAGAAGATGGCAAAATTGGCACGAAACGAGAGACTGTAAGGGCTGACTCAATAGGGGGAGAGCAAGTGGGAGAAGGAAGTAAGATGTACGTAAACCTACATGTGACAGACTGATTGGAATGGTAAATGTTCACTTGAAGCTTAATAATAAAAAAAAAAAATGTATACATAAATACAATAATCCCAAAGATTCATGAAGGGGATCAGTGATTACTCTTGCTGCTTAGAAAACCAACAGATTTACTCAGAGGAAGTTATCCTAGAGTTTGTAGACCTTAACAATAAGCAAAGCTGCAAGTGTTTTTATTGCAATATTATCTGTAAAAACAAAATACTGAAACCTACCCTAATGCCCATTGATACCACCTAGCTGAACGAGGTCTTCACAATGAAATATTAACAGCTCTATAAAAAAATAATGAGGAAGACTATACATGAATAGAGGTGATCTTTAGGCTATATTGCAAGGTGGGAAAAGTCCAGGTGCAGAAATATACGTATCTGTATATGTGTGTATGTATATACATACATACATAGTTAATTATACTTGCAAAAAAATACAAAAGGAAAAGAAAACAACACTGGCAATATAAAGCAAACACTAGTAAAAATGGTAGCCTCTGGGGGAAGGAAAGGAACCCCGGTGGCACAGTGGTTAAGCACTCGGATGCTAACCAAAAGGTTGGCAGTTTGAATCTACTAGCCACTCCAAAGGAGAAAGATGTGGCAGTCTGCTTCTGATAAGGATTGAACACTGGAATAAGAAGATTATGGAATTTCTTTCCAAAACGATAGACTCTATCCATCTACCTGGACTGGAAGCCATAGTGAAAGCCATCAAGATTTGCTGGGACATAAAATTTCTTCAGATAAAATACCCACAGGGGCAGGGGAAGGGATTTTAGCATTTACAAAATGCAGGCTCATATTGAATTTCAAGCCAAAAGTATTTGTGATTCTCTCAGGTTACTTTAATTATATTTTGTGACAGCCTATTTGATAAAAAAAGAAATCTAGTCTTCTAGTTAGCAATATATGCTGCTTACTCGTGACTAGGATTAAGCATGCAAATGTAAAATTACAAAATTTAAAGAAGGCAAAAACATGTTTCACTGGTTCTTTTAATAATACTTCAAAATGAGCACTATCAACTAGTAAAACCTGAATATATCTTTGATTTGAAGTTTAAAATTTGCCTAAATATATTACTCCACAGGGTTTGCAGTTAAAAGGGGAAAAGAGTAAGGCAAAATATATGGATGTTTTAGGGGAAAATGAGCCAGTCTAGTACATCATCTTTTTTCTTGTCAGCTTTAGTGGTTTTGTTGTGAGGGAGCCAAAACCTAGGAAACAGAACCCATGAAATTCAGATATTTAAAGATAAGTCATGTGGGTAAGATCCAAAGAAAGCCCTTCATTTGCTAAGATAACCAAGAATATAAGTTTTACATATTGAGATAAAGGAGCCCTGGTGGCACAGAATTTGAAGCAGTGGGCTGCTAACCCAAAGGTAGGCAGTTCGAACCCACCAGGTGCTCTAAGGGAGAAAGATGTGACAGTCTGCTTCTGTAAAGATTTACAGCACTGGAAACCCTATGCGGCAGTGCTATTCTGTCCTATAGGGTTACTATGAGTCAGAATCGACTTGACGGCAATGGGTTTGGTTTTATATTAAGAAGTAAAGCAAAGGAAAAAAAGAGTCATGTCAGGACACTGAATGAGTCCTAGAGAAGAAATGCTACTGACAATTCAGCTTTCACTTTTAATGCAGCTTTATTATGGTAGATATATTAGTAAATAGCCAGGAGCAATGAGAATATTCACACATGCTTATTTTATATTGAATTGTCGAAGTCTACTTTTCTCCTTTACTCCCTCTCTAAAGAGAGATGCTTTTTCCTCTTGCCCTTTATGTTTGAAAAATTAAAAAAAAAAACAAAAAAACAATAAATACTTGGCTTTATTTGGAAAACACAAGATTGCCAATGGGCAAATGCCAAGAAATTGCATTTCTATTCAGATAAACCTCAGAATGATGACGGGGTTTCCAGGGCTGCTGTTTAGACTAAAAAGTAAAATCGAGGATCATACATGAACAGATGTATTTATGGCATTTTCTGTACATTAAAATTTTCTTATTCTTGTAACAGGATCAAAAAGTAGCATTTTCACTAGCCCCTCTGATTTGTTGACTAAGTTTTCTTTTGAAGTTATGAGAACCAGTGTTAAATCAAAAACAATTGGATTTTGTTAGTTTTTTAGGTACATACCTAATATAAATCCCAGTTAATCTAATCTTCTTTAATAGTCCTTCATTGAGTTAATCCCTTCATATGTTTGCCTCTTTTACCTGTGTAATCTCTAGCCAAGGATTCTACATGACACCAAACGGATAAAGATAGAATGTTTTCCTGAATGAAATGGTCTTTCTGCCAGTATATCTACATGCCTGCTATGAAATAATTATGAAACTAATCCTTTGTGATATAATGTTCAAGTCACAAAGAGAGTTTACTAGCTACAACAAAGAGAAATCAGAAAAGACATAAAATTCACTTGATAAAGTATCACAAAGTTACACAAGGGAAGAGACAAAATAAAATAAATTCCCCTAATGTACCGCAAATATCAACCACCACACACTACCTACAAGCCATATGTTTTTTCCATCTGTTCTGCTATCGTCAACTAAATTTATAGTATTTGGGCTATCAGAAGGATTGTCAAGCCCTAGCTGGGCACGATTTTAAAACCTAGGTGTTACTGTTAGTTGTTTTTCTTTCCTATTTTTTTCTAAAGAAGCTACCCATCTCTATGCTCATCTCACCATTGATGATATTTCTTGAATTTACATTAAGAGTCCAACATTTCTGAGGAACGTGAGATATTCTGTAGGAAGCTTTGATTAGCCCTGGAGATACTGCTTACCTGCTCTTTTCAATGTGATGGCTACTAACCAAGAAACTGGAACTTCTAGAGGTCCACATGAATCTTCAAAGGGCAAAAGTGTTGGGCCTGTGGCCTTTGATTGGTGGATTACTGTGTGTGGTAGGCAGAATTCTAAGATGATCCCTAATGATCCAAGCCCTTGTCTAAGCCCCTTCTCTTGATTAGGAGAGTGGCCAGTGACTTTATTCTAGCCCATAGAATAGGGCACAGGTGAGGAGATAGTCACTCCCTTGGTTAGGTTATGCTATGCAAAAAAGGTAATAGGTTGTCACTCCTATGATTAGATTACATTTTATAAGCCTCTCCTTTAATGGCCTGAAGCAGGAGATTCTTCTGTTGGCATTGAAGAAGGAACTTGCCATGTTTTGAGGGGGTCTGTGAGTGCATCATACAGCAAGGGACTTCAGGGGCCTTTAAGAACTGAGAGCAGCCTCCAGTCAGCAAGAAAGTGGGGACCTCAGTTCTACAGGTACAAGGAACTGAATTCTGCCAAAGCCAAGTGATTTGGAAGACGACCCCAAGAACCAGAAAGGATCACAGTCTGGCAGACACCTTAACTGCCACCTTTGAGACCCTGAGCAGAGGACCCAGGTAAGCTGAGCCTGGACTCCTGACCCACAGAAATCAAGAGACAATAAAATGCATGTTTTAAACCACTAAATTTGTGATAATTAGTTACACAGGAACAGAAAACCAACGCACCGTGTGTGAGAATGATTACAACGCTTCTTAACTATGAGTAAATGAAGCCAGGCAATGCCTCTGACACATCCCACTTTCATGAGACGTGGGTGAACTTTGAGAAAGAATTCCTAAAATCCAAACAGATATCTTCATTTGTGTTTCATTTTCCTCCAGGATTTGGCCTTTGTACCCAAAAAACATAATGCATGGCCTTGAATTTTTCAAAATATTAAGAGGCAAATAGCTTCATTCCATAAATGGAGTGAATACTCTTGCATCTTTCAAGATGTATTTAAGTAATTTTCCTACAAGAGCAACTTCAAATGGATCAAAATTATGTTTTTAAAAAGTTATAAAAATAAATCTTATAAGGGATTCATAGACATTGATGTGACGTTTGCTTAATAGCCTGCAACATGTAAGCCTCTTAAGAGCAAGGACCATAGATAAAAAAAAAAACTTTTTTTTTTTTTTTTGGTGACAAAAAATGCCACAAAACATATAGTATTTTGGCCAAGGATTCCATGAAGTAATGCAGATATTCTCCCATGAACCTAGGACCAGAGATCACTATTTTGAAGACACACCATCTAGCAGGAGTCGGGAATGTCAAGACGAGTCGTAACATCAATCCAGTAAATAGAAAGAAGTACAAAACCCTTAAATTATGAGAAGGAGATCCCAAAGCCCTAATGCTCTGTGGTAGATCAGATTATGGTTTAGCAAACATTCGTACCCTCCTCCCCAGGTAGGCAAATTATTTTCTGCACTTTCTTGATACTGGTTTTGGCATGTGACCTGCTTTGGCCAAGTGAATATGGGTGGAAGTAACAGTGTTCTGGCCCTTAAAAGGCATCACTTCCCTCACAGCTTCCACCATAAGACAAACTTGCCCCAAGGTAGGCACTGCCTGTTTTCTTTCTTTCCTGTCTCATTTAACGACCTCTTGATTTCTTCATATATGATGTCCTTGATGTCATTCCACAACTCATCTGGTTTTTGGCATTAGTGTTAAATGTGTCGAATCTATTCTTTACATGGTCTTTAAATTCAGGTGGGATATACTAAGGTCGTACTTTGGCTCTGGTGGACTTCTAATTTTCTTCACCTTCAATTTAAGCTTGCATATGAGCAATTGATGGCCTGTTCTGCAGTCAGCCCCTGGCCTTGTTCTGATTGATAATATTGAGCTTTTCCATAGTCTCCACAGATGTAGTCAATTCGATTGCTGTGTATTCCATCTGGAAAGGGCCATGTGTCTAGGTGCCACTTATGTTGATAAAAAAAGGTACTTGCAATGAAGAAGTCATTGGTCTTGCAAAATTTTATTATGCAACCTCTGGCATCATTTCTATCACCAAGGCCATATTTTCCAACCATTGATACTTCTTCTTTGTTTCCAACTTTCTCATTCCAATCACCAATAATTATCAATGCATCCCGATGGCATGCTCAATCAATTTCAGGCTACAGAAGTTGGTAAAAAACCTTCAGTTTCTCATCTTTGGCCTTAGAGGTTGGTGTGTAAATTTGAATAATTGTATTAACTGGTCTTCCTTGAAGGTGTATGGATATTATCCTATCACTGACAGCATTGTACTTGAGGATAGATCTGGAAATGTTCTTTTTGATGATGAATCAAAACACCATTCCTCTTCAATTTGTCATTCCCAGCATATTATTGTACAATTCAATACGGCCAATACCAGTCCATTTCAGCTAATTCCTAGGATATCAATGTTTATGCATTCCATTTCACTTTTGTCGATTTCTAATTTTCCCAGATTTGTACTTAACTACATTCCATGATCCAATTATTAATGGATGTTTACAACTCTTTCTTCTCATTTTGAGTCGTGCCACCTCAACAGACAAAGGTCCCAAAAGCTTGACTCCATCCACGTCATTAAGGTCAACTCTACTTTGGGGAGGCAGCTCTCCCCCAATCGTATTTTGAGTGCCTTCCGCTCTATTTTCAGGTATTGTATCAGACATTGTTCCGCTGCTATTCATAAGGTTTTCACTGGTGAATTTTTTCTTTTTTTTTTTCAGAAGTAGACTGCCAGGTCCTTCTTCCTAGCCTGTCTTAGTCTGGAAGCTCAGCTGAAACCTGTCCACCATGGGTGACCTTGCTGGCATTTGAATAATGGTGGCATAGCTTCCAGCATCACAGCAACACACAAGACCCCACACTTGACAAACTGACAGATGCGTGGAGGAAACTTGCTCTTGAACGTCAAGTTCAATAGATGAATGGAAGAAATAATGAAGTAAAAGAACTGAATAGAATATTTCAAAGGGGGGCTCAGAAGACAAAGTAAAAGATTATAATGACACGTGCAAGACCTGGAGTTAGAAAACTAAAAGAAAGATCACACTCGGCATTTCTCAAGCTGAAAGAATTGAAGAAAAATTTCAAGCCTCAAGTTGCAATACTGAAGGACTCTATTTTGAGTTAGTTTATGGGGAAAATACTGAATGACACAGGAAACATCAAAAGAAGATGCAAGGAATACACAGAGTCACTGTACTAAAAAGAATTGGTCAACACTAAATCATTAAAGAGGTAGCATATGATTAAGAACCAGTGGTACTGAAGGAAGACATACAAGCTACACTGAAGACACTGGAGAGAAATGTTTAAGTTTCCAGGAACTGGCGGAATACCATTCAAGTTGTTTCAACAAATGGATCCAGCGCTAGATGTGCTCACTTGTCTATGCCAAGAAATTTGGAAGACAGGTACCTGGGCAACCGACTGGAAGAGATCCATATTTATGCCTATTCCCAAGAAAGGTGATCCAACAGAATACAGAAATTATCAGACAATATCATTAATATCACACACAAGTAAAATTTTGCTGAAGGTCATTCAAAAGTGGCTGCAGCAGTATATCCACAGAGAACTGCCAGAAATTCTAGCCGGATTCAGAAGAGAATATGGAACCAGGGATATCATAGCTGATGTCAGATGGATCCTGTCTGAAAGCAAAGAATACCAGAAAGATGTTTACCTGTGTTTTATTGGCTATGCAAAGGCATTTGACTGTATGGATTATAACAAATTATGCCAAGAATGGGAATTCCAGAACACTTAATTGTGCTCATGAGGTATCTGTACATAGATCAAGTGGCAGTCGTTCGAACAGAACAAGGGGATAGTGCATGGTTTAAAGTCAAGAAAGGTGTGTGTCAGCCTTGTTATTCTTTCACCATATTTACTCAATCTGTGTGTGAGTAAATATGGTGAAAGAATAACAACCCTGACACATACCTTTCTTGACTCAATCTGTGGAAATCCTGGTGGCATAGTGGTTAAGTGCTACAGCTGCTAATGAAAAGGTTGGCAGTTTGAGTCCATCAGGTGCTCCTTGGAAACTCTATGGGGCAGTTCTACTCTGTCCTATAGGGTCGCTAGGAGTCAGAATCGACTCGACAGCAGTGGGTTTTGTTTAGTGGGTACTCAATCTGTATGCTGAGCAAATAATCCAAGAAGCTGGACTATAGGAAGATGAACGCAGCATCAGGATTGGAGGAAGTCTCATTAACAACCTGCGTAATGCAGATGACCCAATCTTGCTTAATGAAAACAAAGAGGACTTGAGGCACTTGCTGCTGAAGATCAAATACTACAGGCTTTTGTATGGATTACACCTCAGCAATTCTCACATCTGGACCAATGAGCAATGTCATGATAAATGGACAGAAAATTGAAGTTGCCAAGGACTTTATTTTACTTGGATTCACAATCAACACTCATGGAAGCAGCAGTCAAGAAATCAAAAGATAAATTGCATTGGACGGTCTGCTGCAAAAAACCTCTTCAAAGTATTAAAAGGAAAAGATGTCACTTTAAAAATTAAGGAATGCCTGATGGAAGCCAGGAAACCCTGGTGGCGTAATGGTTAAGTGCTAGGGCTGCTAACCAAAGAGCCTGCAATTCAAATGTGCCATGCGCTCCTTGGAAACTATGGGGCAGCTCTACTCTGTACTATAGGGTTGCTATGAGTTGGAATTGACTTGATGGCAACGGGTTTGGTTTTTTTGTTTTGACCGAAGCCATGGTGTTTTCAGTCACCTCATATGCATGTCAAAGCTGGACAATGAATAAGGGAGACCAAAGAAGAATTGATGCCTTTTAGTTGTGGTGCTGGCAAAATGTATTAACTATACTATGGACTGCCAAAAGAAGGAACAAATCTGTTTTGAAGAAGTACAGCCAGAATGCTCCTTAGAAGCGAGGATGACAAGACTTCATCTCATATACTTTGGACATGTTATCAGGAGGGACCAGTCCCTGGAGGAGGACATCATGCTTGGTAAAGTGGAGGGTCAGCAAAAAAGAGGAAGACCTTTAACAAGATGGATTTGCCACAGAGGCTGCAACAATGGGCTCAAGCATAACAATGATTGTGAGGATGGTGCAGGACCAGGCAGTGTTTAGTTCTGTTGTACATAGGGTCGCTATGAGTCAAAACCTACTCGACAGCACCTAACAAAGACAACAGCCACTGCTCCTGGTCCCCCCAAATAGATATTCACTCAAAAACCTAAGTATAAAGCAGAACCACCCCAGCTGACCATGAGTATGAGAATCAATATTTCCATTTGTGTGCCCCGACATTCTGTGGTTGTTACTCACACTATTGCTTTAAATTTATAAAATATCATTTCATATATATTTCCTTAGTAATCCTGTTAAATTCGGTTGTTGTTGTTAGGTACCATCAAGTCAGTTCCGACTCATAGCAACCCTATGCACAACAGAACGAAACACTGCCCAGTCCTGCGCCATCCTTACAATTGTTTTTAGGCTTGAGCTCATTGTTGCAGCCATTGTGTCAATCCACCTCATTGAGGGTCTTCCTCTTTTCTGCTGACCCTGTACTCTGCCAAGCATTATGTCCTTCTCCAGGGACTGATCCCCCTGACAACATGTCCAAAGTATGTAAGACGCAGTCTCGCCATCCTTGCCTCTAAAGAGCATTATGGCCGCACTTCTTCCAAGACAGATTTGTTCGTTCTTTTGGCAGTCCATGGTATAATCAATATTCTTCGTCAACACCACAGTTCAAAGGCGTCAACTCTTCTTCGGTCTTCCTTATTCATTGTTCAGCTTTCACATGCATATGATGTGATTGAAAATACCATGGCTTGGGTCAGGCGCACCTTAGTCTTCAAGGTGACATCTTTGCTCTTCAACACTTTGAAGAGGTCCTTTGCAGCAGATTTGCCCAATGCAAAGCGTCTTTTGATTTCTTGACTGCTGCTTCCATGGCTGTTGATTGTGGATCTAAGTAAAATGAAATCCTTGACAACTTCAATCTTTTCTCCATTTATCATGATGTTGCTCATTGGTCCAGTTGTGAGGATTATTGTTTTCTTTATGTTGAGGTGCAATCCATACTGAAGGCTGCAATCTTTGATCTTCATTAGTAAGTGCTTCAAGTCCTCTTCACTTTCAGCAAGCAAGGTTGTGTCATCTGTATAACACAGGTTGTTAATGAGTCTTCCTCCAATCCTGATGCCCCGTTCTTGTTCATATAGTCCAGCTTCTCAGATTATTTGCTCAGCATACAGATTGAATAGGTATAGTGAAAGAATACAACCCTGATGCACACCTTTCCTGACTTTAAACCAATAAGTATCCCCTTGTTCTGTCCAAACAACTGCCTCTTGATCTATGTAAAGGTTCCTCATGAGCACAATTAAGTGTTCTGGAATTCCCATTCTTAGCAATGTTATCCATAGTTTGTTATGATCCACACAGTCGAATGCCTTTGCATAGTCAATAAAACACAGGTAAACATCCTTCTGGTATTCTCTGCTTTCAGCCAGGATCCATCTGACATCAGCAATGATATCCCTGGTTCCACGTCCTCTTCTGAAACCGGCCTGAATTTCTGGCAGTTCCCTGTCGATATACTGATGCAGCTGTTTTCGAATGATCTTCAGCAAAATTTTGCTGTGTGTGTTATTAATGATATTGTTCTATAATTTCCACATTCGGTTGGATCAGCTTTCTTGGGAATAGGCATAAATATGGATGTCTTCCAGTCAGTTGGCCAGGAAGCTGCCTTCCATATTCCTTGGCATAGACGAGAAAGCACCTCCAGCACCGCATCTGTTTGTTGAAACATCTCAATGGATATCCCATCAATTCCTGGAGCCTTGTTTTTCACCAGTGCCTTCAGAGCAGCTTGGACTTCTTCCTTCAGTACCATCGGTTCCTGATCATATGCCACCTCTTGAAATGGTTGAATATCGACTAATTCTTTTTGGTATAATGACTCTGTGTATTCCTTCCATCTTCTTTTGATGTTTCCTGTGTCGTTTAACATTTTCCCCATGGAATCCTTCACTATTGCAACTCAAGGCTTGAAATTTTTCTCCAGTTCTTTCAGCTTGAGAAACACCGAGTGCGTTCTTCTTCCCTTTTGGTTTTCCACCTCCAGCTTTTTGCACGTGTCATTATAATACTTTACTTTGTCTTCTTGAGATGCCCTTTGAAATCTTCTGTTCAGTTCTTTTACTTCATCAATTCTTCCTTTTGCTTTAGCTGCTCGATGCTCAAGAGCAAGTTTCAAAGTCTCCTCTGACATCCATCTTGGTCTTTTCTTTCTTTCCTGTCTTTTCAGTGACCTCTTGCTTTCTTCTTGGATGATGTCCTTGATGTCATTCCACAACTTGTCTGGTCTTCAGTCACTAATGCTCAATGTGTCAAATCTATTCTTCAGATGGTCTCTAAATTCAGGTGGGGTATAATCAAGGTCATATTTTGGCTCTTGTGGACTTGCTCTGATTTTCTTCAGTTTCAGCTTGAACTTGCATATGAGAAATTCATGGTCTATTCCACAGTCGGCCCCTGGCCTTGTTCTGACTGATGATATTGAGCTCTTATATCGTCTCTTTCCACAGAGGTAGTCAATTCGATTCCTGTGTGTTCCATCTGGCAAGGTCCATGTGTATAGTCACCATTTATGTTGGTGAAAGAAGATATTTGCAATGAAGAAGTTGTTGGTCTTACAAAATTCTATCATTCGATCTCTGGCATTATTTCTATCACCAAGGCCATATTTTCCAACTACTGATCCTTCTTCTTTGTTTCCAACTTTCACATTCCAATCGCCAGTACTTATCAATGCACCTTGATTGCATGTTCGATCAATTTCAGACTGCAGCAGCTGATAAAAATCTTCTATTTCTTCATCTTTAGCCCTAGTGGTTGGTGCGTAAATTTGAATAATAGTCGTATTAACTAGTCTTCCTTGTACGTGTATGGATATTATCCTATCACTCACAGCATTGTACTTCAGCACGGATCTTGAAATGTTCTTTCCGATGATGAATGCAACACCATTCCTGTTTGATTTGTCATTCCCAGCATAGTAGCCTATATGATTGTCCGATTCAAAATAGCCAATACCAGTCCATTTCAGCTCACCAATGCCTAGGATATCAATGCTTATGCTTTCCATTTCATTTTTGACAATTTCCAATTTTCCTAGATTCACAATCTGTACATACCAGGTTCTGATTATTAATGGATGTTTGCAGCTGTTTCTTCTCATTTTGAGTCGTGCCACATCAGCAAATGAAGGTCCCAAAAGCTTTACTCCATTCACGTCATTAAGGTCGACTCTAAGGAGGCAGCTCTTCCCCAGTCATCTTTTGAGTGCCTTCTAACCGATGGGCTCATCTTCCAGCACTATATCAGACAATGTTCTGCTGCTATTCATAAGGTTTTCACTGGCTAATGCTTTTCAGAAGTCGACTGCCGGGTCCTTCTTCCTAGTCTGTCTTAGTCTGGAAGCTCAGCTGAAACCTGTCCTCCATGGGTGACCCTGCTGGTATCTGAATACTGGTGGCATAGCTTCCAGCATCACAGGAATACACAAGCCCCACAGTACAACAAACTGAGAGACACATGGGGTAAATTAGGTAAATGTCCAAAATTCCCAAAGTTATCATGTGGCATAAGATCCAGGCCAAAAATCAGGTCAAACCTATATTAGAAAGTCCTACATATAAAGAAAAGCAGAAGGTAATTATCAAACCACTCCAATTGGTTTGGCTGAAAACTATTTCAGTCCTTAATAATTCAAGTTATAATATTTACAAAAGTATTAAAAATACCACTTATCAACACGTTCCCAATTTTCATGTCACAAATATAAAATGTTTGTGGAAAACATTTTTAAAATAATCTCTAATCTCAATCATCAAGTATTTAAAGCATGAACAAAAGAAATTTTGCTCCCTTTAAATTTGAAAGGAGAGCTACTACGTGAAGGCACTACAAGAAGAAATTGTTGAAATTTTGGGTATGAACAATATGGGATATGTTTAAGGAAAAATGCTTTATAATAGATATATTTTTAAGGTACCCTGAATTCAGATTCATGTGTAAACTCTTTTCTCAGAACATACACACATATTCAAAATACTCTTATTCAAGAGGAAGTGAGAACACTGATTATTCAAAGTATGACACTAAACTAGGGTGGTTTTCATACCTAGGTACAAAAATGTGCCTTGAAACGTGTATCGGTCAGTATTCCCCAAAGAAACAGAACTAGTAGAAGATTATAGAGATTGTATACATATATTATGCCTTTGAATATGGTGTTCTTGAAGAATATTGAATACACCATGGACTGCCAGAAGAATGAACAAATCTGACTTGGAAAAAGTACAGCTAGACTATTCCTTAGAAGTGAGGATCGTGAGAATTCTTTTCATGTATTTTAGACATGTTATCAGGAAGGACCAGTCCTCGGAGAAGGATATCATGTTTGGTAAAGTAGAGGGTCAGAGAAGAAGAAAACTCTCAACAAGATGGATTGACACACTGGCTGCAACAATGGACTCAAGCATAGCAACAATTGTGAGGATGGCTCAGGACCAGGCAGTGTTTCATTCTATTGTACATAGATCGTTATGAATTGGAACCAACTTGATGGCACCTAACAACAACATTATACACACACACACATATATGTATGTATAGAAAGATTTATTTCAAGGAATTAGTTCATGTGATTGTGGAGTCTGGCAAGTCTGAGATCTGTAGGGCTGGCAGCAGGCTGAAACTCAGGCAGGAGTTGATGCTGAGGTCTGGAGACAGACTTTCTTCCTCTCTGGAAAACCTCAGTTTTTACTTTTTTAGGCCTTTTAATGATTGGATGAAGCTCACCCACATTATAAAGAAGAATCTATTTAAAGTCAACTAATTGTACACATCTATGAAATACCTTCATAGCAACATCCAGATTAGTGTTTGATTAAATAGGTGGGTATTATAGCCACCCATCTATCAGTTTGTCATACTGTGGTGGCTTGAGTGTTGCTGTGATGCTGGAAGCTATGCTACCGGCTATTTCTTCCAGCAGGGTCACCTTTGCTGGACAGGTTTTGGCAGGGTTTCTAAACTAAGTCTAAGAAGAAAGGCCTGGTGATCTATTTCCAAAAATTAGCCGATGAAAACCTTAGAGGCCACAACAAAATACTGCCCAATATAGTGCTAAAAGATGAACCCCCTAGGTTGGAAGACACAACAGCCACAACAACGAACTAGAAAATACCAATGATCATGAAGATGGTGTAGGACTAGGCAACGTTTCATTCTGTTAAGTATAAGGTTGCCATGAGTTGGAGCCCACTCAAGAGCAGCTAACAGCAACAAATAGCCTAGCCAAATAGATACGTAAAAGTAACCATCACAAAACACTTCTAATACAATATCATTACACAATTGCATCCAATTGAGTATTACATTGTGATAACACATTCATACTGACAATGGATAGTCTTACATTACAAACAAATTGGCAAGCTACTTTAGAGCCTGAATTAAATTGCCCTTTAAGTTTACTAAAAAGAAGTATGATATGTGCATATATGTATACGTGTGTGTATATATGTATGTATATATATGTGTATATATGTATGTGTGTGTGTGTATATATATATACATATGATTCATGCCTAAAAATATTCTAAGTAAGACATGTATTTAACACTTCTATTTATTACACTGGACAAGAACAAAGGAGCAAGATAGAGAATTTAAAGATCCGTTCAGTTTCAAGTAGGGACAACGCAAATTCCACGGAGTAAATAAAGGTCTTCCCAATCTTTTAGTTTTTATTAACTATCAAAGTAAACATATGTAAAATGCTAAAATCATTAGAGGTGTTGGAAAAAAACCAAGAATTTACTTCCTTATTCTGTGGTAAATCATGATTTAAACAAAAACTACTTAGAGAACTCTTTTATAACAAAAACGTTAAAGCCTGTCTTAGTTATCCAGCGCTGCTATAACAGAAATACCACAAGTGGATGCTTTTAACAGAGATTTGTTCTCTCACAGTCTAGTAGGCTAGAAGTCCAAATACAGGGTGCCACCTTCAGGAGGAGGCTTTCTCTCTGTTGGCTCTGGGGGAAGGTCCTTGTCATCAATCTTCCACCAGTCTAGGAGCTTCTCAGCATAGGGACCCAGCAGGGTCCAAAGGACACACTCCCCTCCTGGTTCTTCATTCTTAATGGTAAAAGGTCCCCCTATCTCTCTGCTTGCTTTTCTCTTTCATATCTCAAAAGAGATAGACTCAAGATACAACCTAATCTTGAGATTGAGTCCTGCTTCTTTAACATAACTGCCTCTAATTCTGCCTCATTAACATCATAGAGGTAGGATTTTCAACATAGGAAAATCACATCAGATGATAAAATGGTGGACAATCACACAATACTGGGAATCAAAGCCTTGCCAAGTTGACACATATTTTTGGGGGGACATAATCTATAACAAAGTCTAAGGGCCTCTCTTACGGGTAAATAGGTAATTAGGATTTTTCCCTGCACCTCGAAGCCCCTCCTACTAAATCAGCAATGTATACATTAAAGATAAAGCCTGTGTGGATCCTGGTGCTGTGGCAACTTCCTTTTCCTAAAGGATGTCAGATTTATAACTATTTCTCATTTGTTTACAGCATGTAAATAATGTTTTATAATGTATTGATCTCCAGATTTATTTTTTCAAATCCTGACTTTAGAACAAAGTTTAAAAAAACATATGTTGTGGGAGTTTAGCAAATACAAAAGTATCACCATAAATACGTATGCATAGTAAACTTGTACTTAAAGAAATCAGCGATCCGGATATCCCCAATTATTCTTTGGTTCCCAAACTGTTAAGATTTCTTTACGTATAATTCTCCCAGAAAGCAATATTTCTTTGCCAGACTGCAGGAGTACAATAATCTAGCATAGAGAAGTGAATTCTGTTGTTTTTAAACCTATCACCACACGTTTTACGCTGCATTTCTTCAACAGAAAAAAAAAAAAGAGTACCCCCAAATTACCTCCTCTTCTGAACATACTGAAGCCAGACCGTCTGTGTGTGTGTGTGTGTGTGTGTGTGTGTGTGTGTGTATCTTGAAACGAATTCTTAAATCTCCCTTATTGGTATAAAACCACTGATACGCATGGTTTGGTTAAATTACCCCTGCCAGGTTTATTATCTACCCTTTTTCCCTGCTGTTAGCATGTGTAATTGTATGGTTTTAAGAACTTGAATGACTCACCATAAAGCAAGCTGAAAAAATAAGGGACAGATGTGTTTCTATGTATTTTTTTGAAGGTTGCTAGGATGGGAACCCTTTTAGTTTATTTCGGAATCTCATCTCAGAGGTAGCTTTTGCCTCCTTAGGGCGCCTCTCCTCCTCAGTCCTCAACCCCTCAACCACCAGAAGGATGGAATGTTCACACTATAAATGCCACCCACCAACTTGATTGAGGGAGCACACGATAACACAATGGCCACCCATCAGCAAGAGAAACGATTATTGCCATCACCTCTGGTAAGGTTAAATGAAGGGGAACCTTCTTATGTACAAAAGAGACAGCAAAGTGACTCCCTTCTCCTCTTCAAGTGATGGTTAATAAGAGGCAGCCTAACAGGTCATTTGTGGTAGGAGATCATCAACAGGACTATGACTGTTGATCAGATTTCAAAACTTTGGTCTTGATCCTTTAACTGCATAGAAAAACCCACCCCGTGGTTAACATAGCCAGAAGCAGGCAGGAGCCAAAAGCTTTAATGAGAAGGTCAAACTGGCAGCAAAAGAATTGAACTTTGACAGTCGCCAGGTCAGACAGCTTGTCAACAGGGTCAGATTGTCCCTTTAACAGAAGTCCAGTAAATGCAACGTGAGTAAAAGATGTAGCATAGTACTGGTTGCTGGTAAAATAGTGCTTTATTTTTTTAAATGAAAACATTTTAATGGTGATTTCTAATTTCCAAAGCATCCAACATTTATATTCAACAACCATTCATTAACTACCTTCTACCTGCCAGGTGCTGTGATGATTGATATGAAGTAAATAAAGTACAATAAGTCGTTGTCCTTCATTTTTCTGTGTGTACAATGTAGGTTTCCATCCCCATTTTATAGAATAGGGCTATCTAACAAAGGCTGTGAGTATGTAGTTCGTTTGCCTACATTAGCACAATTAAAAACTGGCACAGAAAGATTTCAAACCCAGGTCTTCTGACTTCCACTACAAAAGACCTCCTCTGTCAAGGAAACTCGCCCCACTTCTAACGCAATCCTCAAAGCTCTAAGGAGAAGACACTTGGGAGAAGAAATGTGAAACTACAAAGGAGCTACACATCTTTTCTCAGCTGAGGAAAGCGTGACCTAAACCCTGGCTGCTTTCCCTTTTCCTGTATTTTTTCTGTGACCTTTTCTGGTGGTGTGACTCGGGTCTTGGGAAAAGAAAGGATCTGGACCACAATTCTGGGAGAGACTCTGAAGGAAGCATCCTATCTGTCATCCTATGTATAAATCCTCAGAAAGTGGGAAAATTCAAAGAATTTCTCAACAACAAAATCATTGAAGTTTGTAAAATAATCTTTTCAAAGAAATCACAGGTCTAAATCTTAACATCACTCATTTCTCTGCCAGACAATGGCAGAGGGGTGACCTTTCTTCTGGAATAAACTATATAGGTTTAAACTGTTATAATGTAGGTTTAATATATTATTCTTAGTGTGGTTTATGTTTCCCTATGCATAGGAAATGCTAATTTATTGCTAACTTTCTCAATTTTTCTTCCTATATGTGTAATTTAGTTTCAATAAAATCATGGCTGCGCAAAAGTATGATGTCTGCCCATGAACAATAGTCTTATATATATGTATTTTTTTACTTAGTCTATTCTTCAATGCAGTTTGAATAGTTGGTATTTTTAACAGCTTTATTGAGATGTAATTCAATGCCATACAATTCACCTGTTTAAAGTGTACAATTCAATGGCATTTAGTGTATTCATTCAGTTGTACAACCACCACAATTTTAGAACATTTTCATCACCCCCAAAACAAACTCTGTACCTCTTAGCCATGAATGTCCACAGAACTCTCCAGCCCAAAGCAATCACCTATTTACTTCGTCTGTAGTTTTGTCTATTCTGGATATTTCAGTTAATGGAATCCTACACTAGTAGTTTAGTGGGTTTTTTACACTAGTGGAATAGTTGATATTTTAAAGGTAAAAATCTTACTTCATTTGAAGTCAGAGGGAGAGCACAAAAAAGCTGTCAATTCATAAGCCAGATAAATAATATCATAGACTTTGTTATAACATCTATAATCTATTAAATATCAGAAGATCATCCTGAATGCCTATAGCAAACATTCCACACTTGCTGGTGAATATCAGTCTCCCTGCCTCTGATTCCTTTGTTGCCTTGTGCTCTGTGTATAAGAATATTTCAATTTGTTTCAATTCTAAGAGATATCTTGGTTTACTTAAATATTCTGACAAGTTTTTTTCCCTCCATTAGGCTGAATACTGTATTTTCTCCTCAGTCACTGCTTCCTTTGCCACCCACTCCCACAGGACCCTAACTTTGGGGAATTAGAGACTTTTTTCCCCCGCATAGTTTTCTCTTTACATCTTAGTTTTCAGAAGCAGCAGGAGATTTTGTGAAAGCATTGAGAAGAGCAGTTGAAAAGCTGTGAACATCCCTGTTTATTGAAAGTAAGAGTGCTCGAGCTCTGTTAATATATCTTCAATTGCTCTTCCCAAGACATCAAAGCATCCTTAAGGAGCAAGTTTTCATCCAGGTGCAGTTACATGGTTTTAGGATGCTTTCATTTCACTGTCTTAGCAAGGGTAATCCCTGCCCAGGTTGTTTTGTTTTGTTTTAACAAGGCAAAATGTAAAAATGTACAGTTCAATAAGATTTGAAAATAAAGGTCAAAACCCCTGTGACCACAACAATTAAGATATAGAATATTTCCTTCACCCCAGAAAGCTCCATTGGGCTCATTCATATTCGGTCATCCTCACTCCTCTATACAGCCGCTCACTATTCTGATTTCTACTATTACAGATTAGTTTTGCCTGTCCTTGAGCTTCTTATACATGTACTCTTATGTCTGGTTTCTCTCAATCTAATATTTTTGAGATTTTCCCATGCTGTTGGCTGAATGAGTAGCTCATGCCTTTTTTTTTTTTTTTTTTGCAAAGTAATATTTCACTATGAATATATTGAGTGCTTCTTACCCATTCTTCAGTTGACCTACACATGCAGCATTTCCATTTAGGGGCTATAATGAATTCAGCTGCTCTGTACAGTCTTATCCAAGTCTTTCTGCTTTCTGTGGACATGTGTTTTCGTTTCTCCTGGGTAAATTCCTAGAATGATTATTATATAACTTTATTAAAAAAGTAAAATACCAGTTTTCCAAAATGGTTGAACCATTTTACAGTCCCACTAGCAATGTATGGGAATTCTAATTGTTCCACACCCTAAATAACATTTGGAGAATTCCAACTTTTTAATTTTAGTTATTGTATTTTTACGCAAATAAGCACCTTCTACGTTTGTTTGCCAACCACTCCCTTCCCCCCGCCATGAGGTATTTTACTTAACCGTGCTATGCTAATTTTTTTACAGCAACATGTAAAAAATAAATTGGCATAGCGGCACTTATGAAAACAGCTCTCCGGAGAGGGAACGGTTGGCAAATGTAGAAAGTGAACATTATTACATAAAAATATGGTATTCTACAAGATTTGAAATGGTATCTCGTTGTGGTTTTATTTTACATTTCCCCGATAACTAATGATGTTGAGCACCTTACTTATTGGTCATTTGTACATCTTTTTTTGTGTGTGTGAAGTGTTTGTTCAAGTCTTCTGCCAATATTTTATTTTGTATTTTTCTTTGTTTTTATAGGTTCATTATATATTCTGGACATAATTCTTTTGTCAGATATATGTATAATGCAATTTTCTTTCAATATGTAATATGCCTTTTCATTTTCTTAATGGGCTGTTTTGAGGCTCAAAAGTTGAAGATCATTGTATTAATAATTTTAGGTTATTGCTATGACCTATAAAAAAAAAATGCCTCTTTCTAATTCACGAAGATATTCTCCTATGTTTTTCTCCAAAAGCTTTATTACTTTAGCTTTTATGTTTCTGCTTATGACCCACCTTGACTTAATTTTTGTGTATCATGTGTGATATAGGTCAAAGTTCATTTTATTTATTTATTTTGATGTGCATATATGCCATTACTCCTGAACTATTTCCTGAAAGAAACATTCCTCTTCCAATTGGATACCTTTGCACCTATTTAAAAAGTGCAAATCAATAGACCACTAATGTGGGTTTATTTATTTCTGGTGTGAATCCTCTAACTTGGTTCTCCTTTTTCAAAATTTTTCAACTATACTAGATCCTTTGTTTTTCCATATCAGTGTTATAATCAAATTGCCGATTCCCACAGGAATAGTTTCTCAGGGATATTTTTCATTGAGATTGCATTGAATCTAAAATTCAATTTGAGGAGAACTGACGTCTAATATTACTAAATTTTTAAATCTATTAACAGTATATCTACGACTTCTTTAATTTCTTTCAGTAATGACTTTCACTTGAATAGGTCTTGTACATCTCTTGTTAAATTTACTCCTATTTTATATTTAGAATGCCATTGATTCTTTTAAATGTGAGTTTCTGTTGTTTGCTGCTAGTATAAAAATATAATTGATCTTTGCACATTGCCCTTTTAACCTGTAGGCTTCCTAAATTTACTTTTTAGTTCTAGTGGTAATTTTATAAATTCTTAGGATGTTCTATATATGCAATTTTGTCATCCGAGTGTATAGATAATTTTATTTCTTCCTTTTTTTTTTTTCCAACTGTACTTTAGATGAAGGTCTACAGAACAAACCAGAATCTCATTAAACAGTTACTACACATATTGTTTTATGACATTGGTTAACAACCCCACAACATGTCAACACTCTCCCTTCTTATCTTTGGATTCCCTGTTACCAGCTTTCCTGTCTCCTCCTGCCTTCTAGTCCTTGCCCCTGGGCTGGTGTGTCCCTTTAGTTTCATTTTGTTTTATAGGCCTGTCTAATCTTTGGCTGAAGGGGCACAAGTATGGATCTCTTCCAGTTGGTTGGCTAGTTAGCTGTCCTCCAAATTTCTTGGCATAGACGAGTGAGCACCTCCAGTGCTGTATCCATTTGGTGAGACGTCTCAATTGGTATACTGTCAATTCCTGGAGCCCTCTTTTTTGCCAATGCCTTCAGTGTACCTTGGACTTCTTCCTTTAGTACCATCGGTTCTTGATCATATGCTACCTCCTGAAATGGTTGAATGTTGACCAGTTCTTTTTGGCACAGTGACTCTGGGTATTCCTTCCATCTTCATTTGATGCTTCCTGCATAGTTTAATATTTTGTCCATAGAATCCTTCAATATTGCAACTTGAGACTTGAATTTTATTCTTCAGTTCTTTCAGTTTGAGAAATGCTGAATGTATCCTTCTCTTTTGGTTTTCTAACTCTAGGTCTTTGGACGTTTTGAAAAGTTTGTTTACTTCCTCCTTAGTTTTTAAAGGTGAAATCACTGAAGTACAAGGAAACTCTGCAGAACCCTCCATAATCCCTTTCATACCTTTCCCCATGCACATTCAAATGTGGCCTGACACATGCCAGGCACTGGTTTGGTTCTAGGTGGAATACTCACCAATGTTCTCTGCAGTCTATTGTAGCCAATTTTCTGGCAAACCTGAGGCAGCTCCGAGTGGTCTCAGGGGACCACAAAGTGTCCACTGATGGCCATGATGCTGTGCCACATTGGTCCTAGAGATCCTGTGCCAGGTGGTGGCAGCACTGCCAGGACACCACAGACCGGATCCAGCTCCCCATGGATTGGGGTAACAGATGATCCTACATATAGTCAGAATTGTTTTTTGATTGGTATAATATGGTTTTATTTAAGTGGAAAAGATGAACGGAAAGCTGGATTATCTGCCTTTCTGGCAGAAGGACATCAAATTGTTGAGAATCTTATCCTGATTGAAAAAGAATTTGGAGGCCTTGAAACCACTTTAATGCAAGTCAGATTCAAGAAGAAATCAGAAATTCAGAAATCCGAGGCCATTAATAAATACCTAGAAAGTTCCAACTTTTTACATTGGCTTAAAATAAAGACTTTTAGAAGAAGTAAAATCTAAATATAACAAGTTGAGTGATGGCTGACATTAAAAGAAAGGTTCAGAATTTACAAGATGCATCAAAACACATTTAATTTCAAGAACTTGCAACCAAAACTGACTTAAAAATACATCACAAGAATGAAGAACAACTTCAGACAACTCTAAAAGACGCTTTGAATGAATGTTCTGATCTCTAGGGAAGCACAAAGCTGCTTTTACAAGAAGCTGAAGATTGGGGGAAAAGAAAAAAAGTTTTGAAACACTTATCAAAAAGAAAAAAACAATGTTAGAAAACTCCAAATAAAGTGAGACTGAAACAAATTCAAAATGGTACAGAAAATGAAATAAAGCCTCTGGGTATACTCTTCCTAAAGATGAAAGATGTAGTTTCTACTCTTACTTGGAATTGGATATAATGAATGCATCAGAAAATGGAGACCTCTCAGAAGACAAGACCAAAAGAGTTCCAAAGAAATGGATTGATGCATCTGAATTAAACTCTTCTTTAAGAACTCTTGAAGAAAAAAGAAACCAAATGTACACTAAATTAACTGAATAAAATAATTGATGCACTTAATTATCATATTAAAATTATCTAAACTCAGGGAGTTTCATTGCAGTCAGAAAAAAAAAAAAAACATAGAAAGGGAGAACAGGAACTTCAAGTCCTTCCTGAACTGCACTGAGAAAGTGAAATAAATATTCACCAAATATCCAATTTAGAGATAATTTACTCTGGAAAAATAGAAGAAAATCTTTTTAAAGCAGATGAAAAGATTAGCCATGCATGTAAAAACCTGGACACCTATGAAATACAAGGCAAAATTCTTTCAGGAAGAGTCCAAAGAATCACTGACTATTATCAAAGCCAGTTTTGTTGGCTGAGAGAAACTTTGTTAACTTAGGAAAGAAAATGCATACATTAGACAAAAAATTATTGAAGAAGAATTTAAGTGTTTCAAAAGTAACCTTATATCACTGGTGTTTCAAATGGGGCATTAGGACAGAGAGGACTACAAAGTAATCCTCTGGACAACCAGTTTTCACAGGAAGGAGAAGCATCAGGCTATGATAGCATCCAGGGTCCAATGCCTGGTTTGGACCAGATGCCAACCCCCCAGGGTCAGGAACACAGGAGCAGGATCCCTCCAACTAGCCAACTCTGTCCCTGACAAAGCAATTTCCCCGTAAGAAAGAGCTTGTTCTAGTGCTCCTCACACAGGCAGATGTTCAGAACCTTCTTTAGATTCAAACTCATCCCTCCTCTTACAAATGAATGGGTGCTACTGGATCAGAACCATCCACCTCACTTTTTCATCAGACAGGTCCTAAGGGGAAGTCCTTGAGAAGAGGAAACAAAGGAGGAACTGCCCAGGAACCCTCTCCGCTGAGGGACATCCCTGGCCCAGTACATTCTCTCAAGTCCTTCCTGAACTGCACTGAGAAAGTGAAATAAATGCTCACCAAATATCCAATTTAGAGATGATTTACTCTGGAAAAATGGAAGAAAATCTTTTTAAAGCAGATGAAAAGATTGGCCATGAGGACATTCAACAATAAGAAATGCCTCTGTACCAAGTACTAGATGTGGACTTTTGCCACACAACATGGAAGCAGAAATGGGCCACCTTTTGAGCTGATCTACATTCTAATGATTCTGTCTATAAAAATCCAGAACCAAAGGAAGACTCTTTTTCCTCTCTCTCCTGAAGTAATTTTATTTTTATTACTAAGAGCTATTAAGTGATAATGCAATGATACGAATGGTATTTTGATTTTAAGATAATATTTACAGTAGATTATTCGAAAATGAATCTTATGAATCAATTCCTTCAATTTTATTCTACTTGTAGGTCATGTAATTAGGGCATTTGTCTTGCTATAAAAAGTTTGTTAAAAAAAAAAAGTTTGTTAAAATAGCCCAGAAATACAGCAAGATATATATAGAGATAGGGATAGGGATATATAGATATATAAACACAGTTTTTTTTGAATGTTTTCTCTTTTGATTTTATTGCTCTTATTTTAGAGATTATGCAATATTTCAAATGGAAATGATAGAATTATAATTCTTTTTTTTTTTCTATTGACCCCAGGCACTCAATTTTTTTTTATCTCTTTTCTAAAGTATTTTTTAATTTTCCCATTAATTTTAGTACTGTGAATAAGTGATTATACATTTGCTGAAGTAAAAGTCAACAGAATTATAATTTATATGATATTTTATAAAAGTAGGTTATCTAAATTTTATGAGTAAGTTGCTTTCTTTTCTTCTAGAGACATAAGGGTAGTAGTTCAGTTGTTGCTGTTTAATAAGTTTCCAATAACATGAACTCTGGCAAGAGTTTTACACGAAAGTCTCACAATTAGAGACATTTGAAAACTCAAAGTTTATCTCTATACACCAAGGGCTGAATTTATTACTCTGTTCTAAGACAAATATTTTAGCTAAATGAATTTTTGTTTGAAAAATTAAAGAACAGACATCTTGCAAACAGCCTACATTTTGGGTCTTTTTTTTTTAATCTAGTCTGGCAATCTCTGTCTTTTTATTAAGAATATTCTATTTACATTAACTAATTATTAATACGTTGGGACTTCAATCTACCATTTTGCTATTTATTTGTTCTATCTTTTGTTATTTCTGTCGTCACTGTATTCTCTTTTCATTTCTTCTGTTAAGTTAATCAAGTATGTTTTAGCATTCCATTTTAATTATTTTATTGAATTTTTAGTTATACCTCCTTGTATTATTTTTAGAGGTTGCTATATGAGTCAGATGGCAGCAGGTTTTGGGTTTTAGGGATATCAATACACATTCTTAACTTTTCACAGTCTGGAGTTAATATTGTATCACTTCATATAGGGTCGCTATGAGTTGGAGTCGACTCGAAGGCAGTGGGTTTTTTGGTTTGGGTTTTCAAGTAAAATTTTAAAACCTCTCAACAACTAATTTCCATTTACCCAATATTTGTACTGTTGCTATAATGTAAATATACATATATTATAAATTCCATAATAAAATATTGCAATTTTTACATTAAAAACTTGTATTTTAAGAAAGAATTAAGAAGGAAAAAATATCTTTTGTACTTACCCAAACATTTTTTATTTCCTATGTTCTTTATTTTCTCTGGTATGTCATTGTCTTTCAGCCCAAAGGCATCCTTTAGTATTTATTGTAATACACATATGCTAATGACAAATTCTCTCAGCTTTTGCTTTTCTTGAAAATGTCTTTTTTATTGTTTTCTGTTCATTTTGGATAATAATTTGCTTGGATATCAAATTCTGCATTTTTTTTTTTTTATTATTCCTTTCAGAACTTTAAAGATGTCATTTCATTATTTTGGCTTCCATTGTTTCTTATAAGAAATTAGCATCCATTCATATCAATATACACTGTCATGGATTCAATTGTGTCCCCCCCAAAATATCTGTCAACTTGGCTAGGTCATGATTCCCTGTATTGGATGATTGTCTACCATTTTGCCATCTTATGTGATTTCCCTGTGTGTTGTAAATCCTATCACTATGATGTAATGAGATGGATTAGTGGCAGTTATATTGATGAGATCTACAAGCTTAGTTTCTTAAGCCAAACTATTTTGAGATATAAAAGAGAGAAGTAAGCAGAGAGACAGGAGAACCTCATACCACCAAGAAAGCAGTGCCAGGAGTAGAGCATATCCTTTGGACCCAGGGTTCCTGTGTGGAGAAGCTCCTAGTCCAGGGGAAGATTGATGACAAGGAACTTCCTTCAGAGCCGACAGAGAAAGAAAGCCTTCCCCTTGGAGCTGATGCCCTGAATTTGGACTTCCAGCCTACTAGTCTGTGACAGAATGAACTTCTGTTTGTCAAAGCCATACACTTGTGGTATTTCTGTTACAGTGCCACTAGATGACTGAGACAAAACCTGTATGCAATGTGTTGTTTTACTGTGACTGACTTAAAGCTTTTGTTTTTATCTATAGTTTATGTGCCTAGATGTGGTTTTCTTTGCATTAGTTTCTTAGGGGGTTTGCTTAGTTATTTGGATCTGTAAAATTAATGTTTTTCACCAAGTTTGGGAAATGTTTAGACTTTTCTTATCCATTTTTTTTTTTTTCTATTTCATTCTTTTAGTTCTCTCCTTCTGAGACTCAAATTACACACCTCTTGGTATTGTCTCACACATTACTGAGGCTTTTTTAAATTTATTTTCATCTTTGATTTCCTTTTTTTTTTCAGATTGAAAAGTTTCTATTGATTTTTCTCAAGATCACCTAACCTTTTTTCTCACTGTCATTTTACACAAATAATGTGCATTGTCTTAGTCATCCAGTGCTGCTAATAACAGAAATAACACAAGTGGATGGCTTTAACAAAGTGAAATTTATTCTCTCACAGTCTAGGAGGCTAGAAGTCCAAATAAAAGGTGCAGCTCCAGGGTAAGTGTTTCTCTCTCTGATGGCTCTGGGGAAAGGTCCTTGTCATCAATCTCCCCCATCAAGGAGATTCTCAGCACAGGGACACCAGGTCTGAAGGACTCACTATTCCACTGACTCTTGTTTCTTGGTGGCATGAGGTCCTCCTGCCTCTCCGCTTGTTCCTTTTTTTTTTTTTTTTGTATCTCAAAAGAGATTGGCTTAAAACAAAAACCTAATCTTGTAGATTGAGTCTTGCCTCATTAACATAACTTCCATTAATCCCATCTCATTAACATCATAGAGATAGGATTTATAACACGTAGGAAAATCACATCAGATGATAAAACAGTGGACAATCACAATACTGGGAATTATGGCCCAGCCAAGTTGATAGATATTTTTGAATGACACAATTCAATCCATGACATGCGCCTTATACGTTTATTTAAGCCCTGGTTGTGCAGTGGTTAAGAGCTCAGGCTGATAACCAAAAGGTCGGCAGTTTGAATCCACCAGTTGTTCCTTGGAAACCCTATGGGGCAGTTCTCTTCTGTCCTATAGTGTCATTATGAGTCAGAGTCAACTTGGAGGCAAGAGGTTTGGGTTTTTGGTATACATTTATTTGCCAGCTGCTCCCTCCCACCATGAGATATTTTCATAAGCACTACTATGCCAATTCTTTTTTACATATTGCTGTAAAAAAGAAAACATATGTAAATTAAATTAATATCAGATGCTAAATCGGATACTAAATATTTCAGTTCTATAATTTTCAATTGGTTCTTTTTCATGCGTTCTAATTTTTCTGCCAGTTTTCCTCATCTGTTCAGCTATTATGATCATCTTTTAGTTTTAGTCCTTAATCATATTTATAATATCTATTTTAAAGCCCTTGCCTACTAGTTCCAGCACCTGGTTCATCTTTGGTCTGTTTCTACTGGTTGTTTATTTCTTGACTTCAGTCATTAATATTTCCTAGTAATTTTTTATTGTATATTGTACTTTGTAAGCAATGTTTTAGAGACTCTGGATTTTGTTTTCTTCTGATGAGTACATGTTTTTGAGATAGCAGGGAAGATAAATTACTGACTGATTACCTTGAACTTGTGAAAGACTGGATTTACACTTTTTACTGGTTTGTTCATTTTGTTTTGTTTTCCTATTTTATCCTTAGTCTTAGAATGGAACTACTACATTTGCACCACAGTTTATATTTTTAAGTCTGGAGCTTCGATGGAAAACTCAAGGGTATTTACCAACTTGTTAAGACTCAAACTCCAATCTGTCTTCCCTGTCATGAACATCTGAAATCTCAAATCAGTTTTGTGAGTCTTCCAGTTTCTTTCTACTGAGACCGTTGGTCTTTTACTTGCACACATGCAAGTCAGGGGACAGCCCCAAATTTGGGGGAAATTTTCAGGTATATTTGGGTGCTCCCCCTTGTGTGGTGTCATGTATTGAATTATGTCCCCCCAAAAATGTGTGTATCAATTTGGCTGGGCCATGATTTCCAGCATTGTGTAGTTGTCCCCCATTTTGTGATTGTAATTTTATGTTAAAATGATCAGGGTGGGATTATAACACCACCCTTACCCAGGTCACATCCCTGATCCAATGTAAAGGGAGTTTCCCTGGGGTGTGGCCTGCACCACGTTTTATCTCTCAAGAGATAAAAAAGAAAGGGAAACAGAGAGTTGGGGACCTGATACCACCAAAAAGCAGCATGGGAGCAGAGTGCGTACTTTGGGCCTGAGGTTCCTGCGCTAAGAGGCTCCCAGACAGAGGGAAGATTGAGGACAAGGACCTTCCTCCAGAGCCAACGAAGAAAGTCTTCGCCTGAGGCTGACACCCTGAATTTGGGCTTGTAACCTACTAACTATGAGAGAATAAATTTCTCTTTGTTAAAGCCATCCACTTGTGGTGTTCCTGTTATAGCAGCACTAGATGACCAAGACATGTGGATTCCTCCTTTCAGATAAAAGACTGTGGTTTTCTGCTTAAGCTCTAACTAACCTTTACTACATAGTCTACAGAACGTCCCTAGTAAAAAAAACTGCATGAATGTGAATCTTACCTAGTGCTAATTCTTGCACTTATTATTGCCAATTGTAAACTAAAAACACTTCCTCATGATATTTTGGTTAGATCCTCCTTCTTAAAAGATGCTAACCAGCAAAAGTCAAATTTTACTCTTGGTAACATTTTTATACCTATTCTACAGATAATTTGACAGAGACCTAGAAAGATAAAAACAATATTATAGAGTCTCATAGTAGTATGTAGCTGAGGGAGGTCAGACCCCAAACTGACTTTATTACTATGTTGTTGTTAGGTGACATCGAGTCAGTTCTGACTCATAGCAACCTTATATACAATAGAATGAAACACTGCCTGGTCCTGCGCCATCCTCACTGTTGTTGTTATGCTTGACCCCGTTGTTGCAGCCACTGTGTCAATCCACCTCTTTGAGGGGTCTTCCTCTTTTTCACTAACCCTCCACTTCACCAAGGGTAATGTCATCCTCCAGGGACTGGTCCCTCCTGATAACACGTTCAAAATACATGAGACATAGTCTCACCATTCTTGCTTCTAAGGAGCACTCTGGTTCTCTGTCTTCCAAGACAGATTTGTTCTTTCGTCAGCCCGTGATTTATTCAGGATTCTTCACCAACACCATAATTCAAAGGTATCAAATCTTCTTCGGTCTTCTTTATTCATTGTCCAGCTTTCACATGCATATGGGGCAATTGAAAACACCCTGGCTTGGATCAGGTGCATCTTAATCTTCAAGGTGACATCTTTGCTTTTTAACATTTTAAAGAGGTCTTTCACAGATTTGCCCAATGCAATGCAGCATTTGATTTCTTGACCACTGCTTCCATGAGTGTTGATTGTGGATCCTTGACAACTTCAATCTTTTCTCCTTTTATCATGATGTTGCTTATTGGTCCATTTGTGAGGATTTTTGTTTTCTTGATGCTGAAGTATAATCCATACTGAAGACTATAGTCTTTGATCTTCATCAGTAAGTGCTTCAAGTCCACTTCACTTCCAGCAAGCAAGGTTTTGTCATCTTCATAACACAGGCTAATAAGTCTTCCTCTAATCCTGATGCCACAATCTCCTTCATATAGTGCAGTTTCTCAGATTATTTGCTCAGCATATGGATTGGATAAATATAGTGAAAGGATACAACTCTGACACACACCTTTCTTAACTTTAAACCATGCAACATACCCTTGTTCTGTTTGAATGACTTCCTCTTGATCTATGTACAAGTTCCTCATGAGCACAACTAAGTGTTATGGAATTCTCATTCTTTGCAATGTTATCCATAATTTGTTATGATGCACTCAGTCGAATGCTTTTGCATAGCCAATAAAACACAGGAAAACATCTTTCTGGTATTCTCTGCCTTCAGCCAAGATCCATCTGACATCAGCAATGATATCCCTGGTTCTATAGCAGGAAAGGAACCCTTGTGGCACAGTGGTTAAGAACTCGGCTACTAACCAAAAGGTTGGCAGTTCAAATCCACCAGCTGCTCCTTGTAAACCCTATGGGGCAGTTCTACTCTGACCTATAGGGTCACTATGAGTCAGAACTGACTTGATAGCACCTAACAACATAGTAAGAAAAATGAGTTTCAGATTTCAGGAGATGATCAGATCAAATCAATTTTTCTGAAAAATTAGGTATCCAGCTGATAAATTATCTAATAGAGGAATTTATTTCAGAATCAATCCTCAAATATAAGCAGTAATAGAATCAAAGGGATTAATTCAAAACACTGATCTAAAACACACGTCTCTCTGACTTTAGAATGCTTAGATAATTTTTTGATATGTAATATGCGCTCATTAGCTTTTCCATAGACTAGAGACTAAAGAAGACCTTGTCCTTATCAAAGCACAACGTGACTATCTTGTTGGATTCTGTTGCGTTAGGTATTAAGTCAGTTCTGATTCATAGCAACCCTACATACAACAGAATGAGACACTATCTGGTCCTGCATCATCCTCGCAATCATGGCTATGCATGCACACATTGTTGCAGCCTCTGCGTCAATCCATCTCATTGAGGGTTTTCCTCTTTTTTGCTGACCCTCTGCTTTACCAAGCATGATGTTTCTCTCTCTCCTTCCTGAACAGGTCATCAACTATTCCCACATAGATTTTTTTCTTCTTACAACGACCACATAATAAGGGTCCATTTTCCTAATACTTTTTTCTTTTCTTTCCCTTCCCTTTCCTGACCCCAATAAGCCACTTTTTATTTAATGATTCATTATAATTCTTATTCCTTTAACTAAATTTTTCCTCCCTGGGTTTTGTTTTCTGACTTTTTCTAGATGATAAACCAGAAGACTTTGTCTTTTATTTCTTTCACACGGTAAACCATTCTTCATCCCCTCCTCTTAATTGTGAGTGATCTTCATTTACATGCCCAGGCTACATGCCCATTCAGGCCCCTTCTTCCATGTCACAGGCCAAAATTTCTTTTAGGGTTCACCAATAAATTATATTAGAAGACTATTCAAATGAAATTCAGTTTAAATGTATCATTAATATCTCAAAGAAAACTCAGAAGGAATTATTTGATATCAATATATCCCAAAACAGATCATTTGCTGACAAAAGAAAGCTAGCAAAAAGCATGCATGTGGCAGAAGACAACCCTATACATCATGAATAAGTCACTAACAAGTATTTGGGAGTTTACCCTGTTTAGTACTATTTTTATTATGACATCATGTGTTTTCCCACATTAGTTTAATTGACCAAAATTCAGTTGTGCTTTAAATCTATAAACCTACTACTTGACTATCAAACTGAAGCTGTGAAAATGACTCCCTAATTTGGATGATATAAAAACAACAAGGGACAAGGTCTTTCCTCCCCCAACCCCACAAGGGGGAAGGAGAACCAAGATCAAGAGCGTAAGGCTGACTCCCATGAGGGGAAGCCAGACAATCCTCCTCTATTCGCAACCTTTACCAACTCTGACACCAACTGTCCCTCTCAAACACTCTCTACTGGATTCAATACTTCATTGCAATGGCTACACAGAACTCACAGACCACACTCATGGTTATGGGGTTTATTAGCAAAGTAGCAGTTACAACTCAGGATACAGTTTTTCCATCAGGGCAGCCTCTTCCCAACTGTACTTGTAGGTATGCCTCTCCCTGGCCTGAGGCTTCTCCCCAAAGGCACTCAGCTTTCTCTCTCTGTGGGCCAGGAAGCCCACCATGCTGTCTCCTGCTGCCAGCTCTCTCCTGCCGCCACTTCTCCCCGTCTTTGGGGTCACAGCTTGCTCTCTCTCTCTGTCTCTTGTTTCATGGTACGGAAATCCTGGGTCCAAAGGACAAGCTGTGTGCTCCTGGCTGTTCCTCCTTGGTAGTGGAAGGATCCTCCTCTCTGCTCTGGAATTGGCTCTCTTTTAAGGCAAAACTGACTAATCCACTTGGTAGGCCATACTTACCCTATCGCATAGTCCTGCCCAATCACCTGGGTGGGAGTTACAAGGCCATGGCTAGAAAGGCCACGCACAAAAAGTAATTAATTGCACCACAGGTAAGGTTAAGTTGGTTAACCTCTCTGAACCTCCATTCTTCATCTGTGGAACCTCAGCATCTTCATCTGTATAACTGGATATCATAATGTCCATTCATCTCACAGGATTGTCCTGAGGCTCAAATGCAATAAAACTGTTCTCTCTCTCATACCCTCATATACAGTCACATCAACTCATCTGTCATTCCAGACACCTCATCCCTTATCAAACCTCCTGGTCTTTGGAAATAGTCTCTTTATGCCTGAACACACTTTCTGCCTCTGCCTTCTTAACCCACCAAGGTCCTATTCACTTGTAAAGGTCCAGTTCAAACGTAATCTTCTCTGCCAAATATTCTCTCCCTCACCCAGGAAGCAGTAGTAGCTGTCTTCTCTGAGCCCCATTTTATTATGTACATATCTCGAGTAAAGCCTGACCCAAAATATGTTTCCATGCCTGGGTCCCACACTGGGCTGGTTAATTCCACAAGAAGCAGGCCTCTTAGTCTTCTTTGTACCTACCTCCTCTCATTCCCAGGGCCTACCGCACTGCTTGACACATAGCTGACATTCAATAAATATCTGTTGACTGTTAAAACAGTGTCTTTACTCCTATTACCAACAGATGTCTAAATCAACCTGCTAACTGTTTAAAGCATAGCCTATTGTATGGAAATTAGAAGAACATGGGCCCTAATTCTAGCATTACAGCTTCCACTTGTTATAGCTATCAGAAAATCAAGATGCTATTTCAGTAGCATATGGGACTATTTCCAAACCAAGAATTTTTGACAGCCTCCATGCTTCCTTTTTGGATTGTGTTAACTTGCTGTTGACCCATTTGCATTTCGGCAACTAGATCCTCCCTTACTAATAATTCAGCTGCATTAATTTTTCCATATTCAGGGTAGTGAGTATTCTCTCTCTAACCTCAATATTTGGGGTTTGTGAAATAGGATATTCAAATTAAAACCAACAAGAATTTGTGGTTACATGGCTTTCAGTATACCAGGAATGGAGTTTGCATTTTTAATGCGCCTCAACCCATGTTTTTTGTATACCTCTACTTGGTCATGTCTGAAATAAATTTTCTGAAATCTAGATATTCATCATAGACAACAAAGTAAAATAAATTAAATTATAATTTATTTCTGGGTAATGAATAAGCTGAGGATGATATGTTCTATCTTTTGATGGAATAAAAATTTATCATTAAAAGACAAATTCTTCCCTTCCAAAGTTTGAATAGGGTAGTACTTTAAAAAGTATTCCATCTGGTTAAATTTAGGGTGCTGAAAAAATCCCACTAAAAGAATATTCTCTGGCTCTGGACCCATAACATTTTTACTTGATTATGAGCTGGAAGCAAAGATATCACCTTGAGGACTAAGGTGTGCCTGACCCAGCCATGGCATTTTCAGTTGCCCCATATGAATGTGAAAGCTGGACAATAAATAAGGAAGATGGAAGAATAGATGCATTTGAATTACGGTGTTGGTGAAGAATATTGAATATACCATGGACTGCCAGAAGAATGAACAAACGTGCCAAAATGTTCCTTAGAAGGGGGGATGCTGAGACTTCGTCTCAAGTACTTTGAGCATGTTATCAGGAGAGACTAGTCCCTGAAGAAAAACATCATGCTTGGTAGAGGGTCCATAAGACAGAGGAAGACCCTCAACAAGAAGGATTGACACAATAGCTGCAACAATGGGTTCAAACATAACAACGGTTGTGAGGAAGTTGCAGGACCAGGCAGGGTTTTGTTCTGTTGTACATAGGGTCGCTATGACGCTATGGCACCTAACAACAACACAACATGAACTAGATTCATTGTTAGTTACTTGAACCACTTCTGCATTGCTATTTTTTTCCTTCTGCAACAAGGCAAAGTTGCCACCATATATGTTGATTTTGGTAATGTTGTCTTCTCTGAATATTTTGTTGTTTTTTTTCTTTACTCATCCACTGTTCCTTTTCTTCTCAATCTCATTCTCTTTTTCTCTCCTATCCTGACCTTCTACCCCACCACCTGTTCCCTGAATCCTATCCTATCAAAGTTCAATCAATAGCTTCTGGCCTAGTTCTTATTTCAGCTGTTAGGCATGGTCTTTATGAGCTTTCACTCAGGCATCATAGTGGAAATACAGACAAAATGCATTAACAAAAGAATGAATGAACAAGTGAATAAATGAATCATCTTCTAGCTGATTGCTGGGTCACTAATGTTATGAATTTGCTAATCTCTTTTATGTGGGGGTTCAATAGATCTGCAGTAAGAGACCATACATGCTATAGACAAGAAGAATGAAACCAAAGATACAGAGAGCGACATCACTAAAGTACCCACCTTGCTTTATCAACAGCCCTGGTAGGAAACTAAATTTTTGAAGGCCAACCAACTGGACAATGTAAAATTGGGGACTTTCCAATGAAAGAAAAGGAAATGAAAAGAATCACCCAGAAGGTCAAATTTAATTGATAAGTAGTAAATATAAATACTTAATATAAATATAAGCAGTAAATTGGGATCTATTTTTGACTTATAAAGGAGATCAGAGATTACCTTGCCTACCTGGGCTGGAAGCCTGCCCTGGTTAAAGCACTGGTATCCTTCAGTATCAAGTCAAAACTTTAAGATTTTATTAATTTGTCAAATAGCTTGGATGGATATTAAGGTCTAGCATTCCCAAGTTATAAAAGTCAGTCATGGCTTATTTGTGTCCTATGAGAAGGCTGCAAGGAAAACTTAAAAACACAAAGTGACATTTGTATTAAAGTAGCCAGTCTCATCTTCATTTGTTTGTCTAACCAATGTTTACTATGCATGTACTGTGTGTAGGCACCGTGCTCTCTGGTGAGGTTATAATGGTGAGCTCAGTAGACCTGGGCCTGTTCTAATAAAGTTTAGAATGTGCCAGCTACTATTCTATGTACTTTACATGTATTAGCCTATTAAATCTTCACAACCTTATGAGAAGTAGTTATTATTATATTCCGCATTTTACAGTTAAGGAAACTGAGGCACAGAAAGTAACTTGCTCAAAGTCACATAGCTATAAAGTATTAGAACTACACTTTGAACCCAGGCTGTTTGACTTCACCATCTATGTGCTCTTGATCACTATCCCATACTGCCTTTTGGGGAGGGGGGTGAGGAGATAAACAGCAACCCAATAAAAGTCATGCAAATCAATATATAATCACAAAGTGAAATAAGTTCTAGGAAAGAAAGTTCTAAGAGAAGGCAAAATAAAAAAGACTAACCTGAGTGGGGGAAGCAGGGACTCTCAGGGAATTGGAACTTGAATTCTAAAAGCTGAGTATAAATTAGCCTGGCATCAGGAGAGAGGTTCCCAGGCAGGGATCAATGCGTGAAAATTCCTGTGGTTGGAGGGAAACTGACGAGCATGGGCAGTAATACAAGGGCCAAAGTGGTTGGAGGGTGAAGAGGAAGGGTGGCGCAATGGATCGGTAGAGAAGGCCAAGCAGGACTAAGCATCAGAACGTTAAAGGCACATTAGTCTTAATTCCAAATACAATAAGAAGCCATTGAAAAATTTCTAAGCTGGTGGATGATAAAAGAAGATTTTATTTTGAAACATCTTTTGGGCTGCCATTTGGAAGAAGACCCAAATAGATACAGGGAATCAGTTACACTCACAGTGAGGTCTAGGTGAGAACTGATGGTAATTTTCTCATGAAATCTCAAATTACCAAAACAAATTACCTTTGTCTACATTGATCAGAAATAAGAGGACTTCTACCATATGTTCTCCCTTCTCACCTCAATACCATGTTTTATTGTCGCTTCAAACTAGATGCCAGGCAAGCAGTCTTTGAAAGGATGGAAGGTCAATAAGAAAAATGCTCATTAGGACCTAATTCATTATCCGTATTTCACATATGCCTGCTACCTTCCCTTTCAGTCTGATTTATTTAGAAATTCAGGGCTTTGAGAACATACAAGCTAATGACTTGTACTGGTTCTCTACCAGAGACTCTCTAGGCCTGGAGGGCCCAAAATAAAATGACTAAACCAGGCAAGCCAAGGAGAACCAAACACTGTGTCCCAACATAAGGAGATGCTGTGGAAGACTAGATTTTGAAACCACATAGACTTGTCACTTAAGTTTATGATCTTAGGCAATTTACTCAATTTTTCTTTGCCTTCGTTTCTGAACACATAAAATGGAGATCATAAAATCTACATTGTGGTACTGCTGTGAGGATTACAAACGATATGTAATCCCTACCTGGAAGTGTGTTATTTCTCAATAAACACAACCTATTATTAGACTCAATTTGTTGTTATAGATTGGTTCTCCAGATTCATTTATTTACTACGTATGTAACAATTTCTTGAGGTTTTGCTGTGGACCAGGATGCTTGGGAACAACTAGACAATATGATGTTGTTCTGCCAATTAGGAATGTGGCAAAGAGTAATGGTAATTATTTTCTTCTTCCTCTTTTTGAACAAAACTCCAATGTTGATGGGGAGAGAGAATTTGCCCAAACCCTGCATGTGAATCATAATTGATCTAAAGCAATCATGAAAATCCCATTACCCTTTGCAGTGACTGGTGCGATAAATACGTAATCCAGTCCTGCTAATGGACTTGTTCGGGAACAACAAATGTTATGGGTATTGGGATAGAACCCCAAAGACAGTGGGTACATGAAGAATCATGCAGTAGAAATGTCACTCATTCCTTCATTCATTAATAAATTTTATTAAACATTTATACAACCAACCTCTATGGCTCTTGAGGGTGCCCACATTTCCACCATGGAAAGGAGGTGTGAGTCAAAGAGTTTGGGAGCAAGCCATGGAGTTGCATTGCCTGAACATATTTTTCTGTCAATCTACTCAAGGCTACCAATCTGCTCCCTTAACAATCAAATAAGCAAAATGCCTTTGCTAGACGCAACACCCTTCAATACTCCCAGAAAATTAAACTCCTTTCTGCAACTAAAAGCTATACTTCAGGAAAGAAATACTGGCTTTATACTAGCCAGTATTTTTCCAGTAATAATTTTTCTTACCACAAAAGAGACCTATATCCTCAAAGCATGACAGAATTCTCAAGGTTTGGGCAATCACAATAAACTTAGTATTTTCATTCTGTTTCAGGATATTGCCGAGACAAAACCTCAGTGGTTTTATTTATTTGTTTGTTTTATTTTTAAATAAAGTCTAAGTGAACATCTAATAGAATCTGACAGTTTCCTTCCACGAGTATGCTGTAAAAATTGCAGCCATTTCCATAGGAATGTGATTAATGTCAAGTTTTGGAGCCAATGGTGTTGCTCTCCTGCTGCCTCTCCACCTGTCCACTGCCAGGTGAGCATATCCAGCCACTGTTTCCTCTGTCTGATTGCCAGATGATGCTTTCCTGCTGATCTGTCCCTGTGCCTGGTGGTATCTTTGTGTTAAGAACCAGCTTTCTTTCAATTGTATTCATGTGTATGCACTTGATTTTTAATAAAGATCCCATATAAGAAGTTCTATTTCCTGGAGGAGTCCAATGGCAGAATTCAAGCCCCATTGGGAAGAGTAATCAGTGATGGGAATGATCGACATTGAGTACAGACTTTTTATTATGACAAATGACAACTGCCTCCTCAATTGTCTATAGGATTTTCACCTCCAAAATGAGCCCTGGTACCTCAGTGGTTAAGCACTTGGCTACAAACTGAAAGGTCGGCAGTAAGAACCTACCAGCTGCTCCATGGGATTGAGATGTAACATCTGCTTCTATAAAGATTCAAAGCCATAGAAACCCTATAGAGAAGTTATACTCTGTCCCTTAGGATCACTATGAGTCAGAATCAACAGCAACAGGCTTGATGTTTTGGTTGCCTCCACAATCCCCACTTAATCTATGTGACAGACCAAGTAGTTATTACTATTCTTGTTTTATGATGAAGACAAGACTCTGAAAGGTTGTCAGTGTGTCCAACACCGACAACTAGCTGATATGAGAACTCAGGTTTTTTTCCTCCATAACCCATAATTTAGTGGTAGAATTCTCACCTTCTGTGCAGAAGACCCAGGTTTGATTCCTGGCTGATGTACCACAAGTGCAGTCACCACCCATGTGTCAATGGAGGCTTTGGTGCTGCACTGGTTTCAGAGGAGCTTCTAATGTAAGACAGACTGGGAAGAATGACCTGGTCATCTACTTCCAAAAATTAGCCAATGGAAGTTTTATGGATTCAACGGTCAGATCCAGATGAGCATGGGGTCGCCATGAGTCAAGGTCGGGGAAGGGGGGCCTAGCTCTCAGGCAACTAACAGCAACAACCCCATGCTACATCACTTGCCTCCCAACAAAATCACACAAAACTTCTGGACTTTCCTTGGTTAGTTCACTCAGAAGCAAAGTGTTTACTATAAGAGAAGCTAATACAGTCATAGTGAAAGAAAGACGCAAAGACGTCTTTTACCCAGGTAAAGAACAGCCATAAAACATGATGGATACCTTGGGTCTAAGCTCTTAGATCCACTGTCTCACCTGAAATCCAGAGTGAATTTGATGCTGTGCCTCCCCACCAGGAAAATACCTGCCCTATGCAAATCAGCCCATGGCCAGCCAGCTGAGAGAGGGCAGAAACAAGTGGTCTGCAGTCAGCCAGAAAGAAAAACAGCAGCCAAAGTGCATAGTGTTACTTTTCCCACACTGAATGAGGCATTAACTTCCAACTCTCTGACCCTTTAAATCTATGTGACAATAATTAATGCGAGAAAGATAACTAATATTTACGCTTGTACTCAAAGCCCCAACTAATAAGAGTACAAATTATGTAAGGAGACATGAAAGCCTCACCATTTCTTGCATTCCTTTTCCCTGTGCTTGAGCTCCTACCTGTTTTAGCAACGCTGTCACATGCTGTGGGGGAAGGGCAAATGGCTGAGAGAAAAAAGGAGGATGAGAAGAAAAGTTGACTTTCAACTCACTCATTATCTGCTAAAGACCCTGGCTTTTGGTTGGGCATACAATTTTTTCCACTGTCCTTATAAATACACATTTCTCTGCCATACATATCCTTACCCCATGTCTCGGAGTGTTGGCAGCCCTTCTACCAGGGCAGCAGTCTATAAAAGATCTAAAAGAAGTCCCTTCACTTCTCTCCGTTCAAAATTCCTCCTTTATAAAATAGCTTCGTTGAACCAGATCAGTGATTCCCAGAATCAAAATCGCTGCATCAGGATTTCTTGATGTGTTGTAAATATAACATCCCCAATCCCTCTAGCTCCCAGTCCCATAATTTACTGAATCAAACGGTCTAGAGAAGTATCTATATTTTTAAGAAGTTTCCCAAATAAGTATGATACCCAGCCCAGACTGACTACTTAGATAATATTCTTTAATCTAAATGAAACTACCTTTATTAAGAGAAATTAAAGACCACATTCTCTAGCCATGAAAAAGTGGTTCCTCTTTCTTTGCCCTCCACCTCCTTTCCTTTCCTTTTGTGATAACTTCTTTTTTGATGCTCTATTTATTCCTGTCTTTTGAGACAGAAGTGAAGGTGAGAGAAGAGGTAGTCTTTAAAATCAGTTATGTTTTTCTTTTTAAATTTTTCTAACATGAAGCAGCCTAACTCCTTGCACTAGCCCTGACTCAGCCAAATTCCCTGCTTTGCCCTTTTATTCCCCTCAATAATCAAATCCACTCAATACTTATTGGCAGGCTTGAGAAAGTAAGTGTGAAACCACTTTTCAATTTGCTTTAAGTTCACCTTCAAAGATATTGCATTGTATTCAGTGTGGATCATTCTACAGACCTTCAGATAGAAAAACCCAGAATTTAACCTCAGTTTTTTCTTTTTTTTTTTAAAAGTGACTTCCAACTAAGAAAACTTACTGGTTGAAGAAAGAACTAGAATTTGTTTCAAGCTTCACAAGGTGACAAAATAAGTAACACAATAACTTCACTCGACAAGAATTTCTGGAATTCCTACCAGATGCCTGGCACCTTGCTAAGGGCCATGGATACAGCAGTGAACAAGAAAGAATTTCCAAAATTTTGGCACAGCTAAAATCAAGGATTCTTTTACACACGGTAGGAGTCCCCTGGGTAGCCCAAAGAGTTAAGCACTCTACTACTAACCAAAATGTTGGTGGTTCGAAAATAACCTAGAGACACCTTGGAAGAAAGGCCTGGTTGATTGGCTTCCAAAAGGTCACAGCCTTGAAAACCCTACAGAGCTCGCTTCTACTCTGCAGACGTGGAGTCGCCATGAGCCAGAATTCCCTCGATGGCAACTGGTTTTTAGTTATAGCTTATAAGGTATCAAAACAGTATCTTATACTTCTATAGTACTTTATACATTTGTTACCATTTGAACTTATAGTAACCTCTGAGGTAGGCAGGGCAGGTATTACTATTTCCATTTTATTTTTTTTTTAATGGTAATGGTTACTATACATTGAGTGCTTAAAATAATAATAATAATCTAGCATATTTAACTTTTTTTTTGTATAAGGCACTATGCTAAGCACTGTAGACAAACATCACATTTAAACATAACTTTTATCCCCATTTTAAGTACAGAAGACTGAAGCTTAAGTGAAGTCACAGAGTGAAGTATGGGACAGAGCCAGGACTCAAACTCAGGTCTGTGTTTCTAAAGTCCATATTCATAATCAATTTGATGAACTCAGGGAGGTTAAAGATGTGGCAGTCTGCTTCTGTAAAGATTTACAGCCTTCGAAACCCTATGAGGCAGTTCTACCCTGTCCTGTAGGGTCACTATAAGTCAGAATCAACTCGATGACAATGGGTTTAAATGATTTGCACAAAATCTGCATAGTAAGCACTGATTTTCACCCATAATTTCTTTTTCCTTGTGTATAATAAATATCTGAGTGGAAGATACCAAAAATAGAACATGGCCTGTGTAGAGAGGAAAGATCCCAGTATTTGTAATTTCTTATAACTCAGAATGGACTTTAAAAGAATGTTGCCTGTTAGGGAATAAGTCCAAAGTCCTGCAATGTCTGTCAATGAACTATATTAATTATTTGCAAATATGCAAAATACAAGTGATCTTTTTTTTTTTTTTTTTTTAAAGAATTAAAAGCTCCTTGACTTTCAGGAAAGTGTTCACAGAACTCAGCTATGCACAAGAAAGAACAAGAGGGAAGTTAATAGAATCTGTATAGTTTAAAAAGGCAGCGAACCAGTACGATGCTGAGCACCAGACTTCTAAATCTGCTGCCAACGTGCGCAAAGAGAAAATGGCCACAACTGAATGAAAATGTTACCAAGAGTCAAGTGACAACAAGGGTAATTTGGTTTTTAAACAGGTTATTTTGGAAATAATAGCAACTTCTCTAAGGTTTACAGGGAGAGACCAGCATCTTATTTAGCCCACATATTTTCATCAAATGTGCTACAATTACCATCCTAGCTAAAAAATGTCACAGCCCAACCCTTTATTTAAAAAGAAAAAGGAAAAGTGAAGAAACATTGCTTAGCAATTATTCTTCATGGGAAATATGATTATAAAGTAAGTTTACCTCATAAATTATTTGCAGTCTTGTCCATATTAGAATGAAATAAGCTCTTTCAGAGGATAACACACCTGTGCCATGGATAATTACCCTCATTCACAAATAATAACTGGTCTACCAGATGTTTCCCCCACACAGACACATGTAACGCAAAGCAGTAGGAGAGGGTGTCTTAGACCAGAGACGATCTCTTTTATCCTTTACAAGCTCTCATGCTGTGTCAGCAGCTTATTTAGTAAAGTAACCAAAATCAGAGAGGATCCCAACTGTTATGTACTAACATTTCATTTTGGTTATTAAACTTATAGAGAAACCCACAGAGACATTAGAAGCCTGCTTCTGAATTAAGTGCTCACATTTCTTCGGTTTACTTTTTAATTTGGGCAGATACAAACTTGATACAGATTTTCTTAGATTTCAAAGGTCTCATCAAGATGAAAAGGGCATTTCAAAGCTAAACAGGAGTTCAATGTGTGACTAAAAACAACTTTATCTAGTGAATGGAATTCAACATCAGAGTGGTTCTATATTTACCACCCTTATGCTTTGTAATGTTCAACCTACCAAAAGGCATCATCTAAAGTAAAGGCTGAACTAGCTATAAAAACTGTCGGGGAGTATTATTGATGGTCTATTTGGTGTTCACCAGTAGACTAGGTATAATTGATGGTTGAAATAGAAGATGATTTCACAAAGAACTTTGTTGGGGACAAGGTATATGTTCGAAACAGGTGAAACCTTAAATTTAGACTATGAGGCAGTAGTATACATGTTAGATAACTATTTGGTGGTCATGTCTAAAAGATAGATGGTAAATAATACTCCCAGGATTACTCAAATAAAGCCCTTGCAGGCAGAGTTATAATCACATAATAAATGTCTTCTGAGGCATACAGGGGGCCATCAAGATCAGCATAACATCTCATTAATATCAAAGGAGATGCTGTGTAGAGACAGGATTGCCTTTCATGATGTCAAACACAAAGGACCACAAACTCATCCCAAAGCATCCCGAGGTATTGTTAATAATAACAGTAGTACATCTATGATATTAATACCCAGCATTCTTCCCTCCCTTCAGCCAGAATCTGCTTCCAGTCACCCCCCAGCCCCCTTATGACACACACCCACATGACTAGAATGGAACTTTCCATGCTTTTACATGGACCTGCTGCCAGGACAGAGTTCAATAGCCCAGGAGTGGACACCCAACCCAAGCTAGACCCATCAGAATTCTTGAAAGGGAGTCCTTCATATACATATATATATATATATATATATATATACATATAGTGAGGTAACAAAGCTCAGAATCAAATCCAAATCCATCTGACCTGTTTCATGATGCCTCTCAAGCCTCATTAGATTCAGAAACAGAGAAGAGGAAGGAGCCTACAACAAAACAAACAGCCTAAAGACAGTTAGAAATATAATCTAAATAATCTTCCTTAAAATAGCATATAATTTCAGACCAATTTGTTGTTACCTTTGAAAGTTTATGCACATCAGGGCTAAGAGTGAAAAAAACAAATATGTAAAGTCTCAAGGTGATTAGAGCAGTTGGGCTAGTGGAAAGCAAAAAATAAGAGTGGACTAATCCAATAGTGGACGACAGGGAATATATGGCCTCATTTAAGCTTAGTGAGGCCGGAAATTACTGTCTGTTTGGCTAAACCGTGTAACTTCAGGATTTAGCACAGTGCCTGTGTCATGTTTCAATGACAATTTTTTTATTTTGAATTCTTAATTGCAAAATTCTCGAAGAGCTTATTTAAATCCAAGAGTTCTCAAAAAAAAAAAAAAAAACCTTGATAAATTCAGGGTGGCCTGCCTGGCAGATATGGAATGAACAGGAAGAAGGATGTGGTAGTAGACAGAAATCCAAGTAGAGCATGAGAGCCCTGGAAAGGTCCTCTTTTCCTTTTACTTTGAAAAATTCTGCATGTTAAAGGAGAAACTCTGCCCTCACACAAATCTACGAGATGCAATCGTTAAGACCTTGAATTTTTCAAGCTCTTTCATGCTTTTTTCTTCCCATCATAGTAACACTTGGTAACTTCAGGTACGGCCTATTCCTGGGAAAGTTCTCAGATGTCAGCTTCATGAAAACAGCAGTTGGGCAAGTCCTTTATTTTGTTTTTAGCAGATCATCTTTCCATGCAGATTTCACAATTGGCTGCCATACACAATAACCCGATGTTTCCTCAGTAGACTCTATAATGTCCTGTTAACTCCACTATGCAGTTGTGGGACATGGAGAAAATCAGTTACTGCCTCAGAACCTCGGTTTGCATGAGACAGAGTAAAGACAGAAATGTTGCTTATTCGTCTTTAAAGAGGAATGGTCAGTCTTGAGTATTTTTTTCTTACCTTAATATGTTACCAGTGGCCTCCCAAGACTTCACGTCTAAGACATCTAAGTTGCTCTGCATTTTGTCTTGCTCAGCTAGATCTGCGTCAGCATCAACAAATGAAAATGTGAGAGTAATCCTGCCAGCCTAATTCATAAAATGATAAATAACATTCAATATATCCTAGTCATTAAAAAAAAAAATTTAGCAGTGGTAAATTTTTCCAAATGAAATGTTCTGCAACTGCTTCCTGACCCCCAAAATAAAAACCAAGTAAAAAAATAAAAATCAAGCTGTTGGGTCAAAGTGGCCTTGAGGACAGGAAGACTGACATGCATTTCTAAGTTTCCAAGCATCTTCAAAGGCTCCAGGGCATCTCTATAGAATCTTTAAGGTTGCTGGAATTTTATATTCTAAGTAAAAATACTAAGTAAAATTTAAAATTCTTTATCAATGGAAAGCGTGGAATCAAAACAGAAAATTTACTTGATTTTTTTATTCTGGTTCCTTATATTGAAACAAGGAGCCCTGGTGGTACTGTGGTTAAGCAATCTTCTGCTAACCGAAAGGTTTGTGGTTTGAACATATCAGCCGCTCTGAGCGGGCAAGGTGTGGTGGCCTGTTTCCATAAAGATTTACAGCCTTGGAAACTCTATGGGGCAGTTCTACTCTGTCCTTACAGGGTTGCTATGAGTTGGAAACAACTCAATGGCAATGGGTTTTTTATTAAAAGTGATTTTCAAACATCAGTATGCATCAGAGCCACCTGGAGGGTTTGTTAAAACACAGATTGCTGGACCCCGGCCTCAGAATTCCTGATTTAGTACATCTGGGGTGCAACCTGAGAACTTTTATTTCTAATAAGTTCCCAGATGATGTCAGTTCTGCTGGTTCAGAGACCACGCTTTGAGAATTCAAATTATACGTATTAACAATTTCTCCAATAGGAGCCTACGGTAGGCAGCATATGGGTCCTCACAGATGTCCACATCCTAATCCCTGGTATCTGTTATGTGGAAGAGGGAAGCAGAAAAGTTGGTGTCAGATGTGATGTGAAACAGACTCGACCAGCCAGTGCTGGCTTTAAAGATGGAAGGAGGCCACCAGCCAAGGAGAATGGCACTCCTAGAAACTAAAAAACCAAAAACCAAACCCATTGCCATAGAGTCAATTCAGACTCATAGCAACCCTATAGGACAGAGTAGAACTGCACCATGCAGTTTCCAAGGAGTGCCTGGTGGATTCGAACTGCAGACTTTTTGGTTAGCAGCCATAGCTCTTAACCACTATGTCACCAGGGTTTCCTAAAGCAACTAAAAAACTTGCCTAGTTTCAGCCAGCTGTTGGGTAATGAAGCCAGGATTTTAGAACATTCTCTTCACCACATCTTATGTCTTATTTGTGTAACTTCTTTAATAGTGGTCATTTCCTTTCCTCAGACCAGTCGTTCTCAAGTTGTATTTATCAGAATCACCTGGCTGAGGGTGCGGGGCGGGGGGGGGGAGTTTGTTAAAAGACAGATTTGGGGCCCCAGCCCAGAGTTTCTGATCCAGTAGTAAGTCTAGAGGGGGACTGAGAATCTGCATCTCTAACAAGTCCCCAGGTGGTCCTCATGCTGCGGGTGGGGGAACTCCATTTTGAGAACCACTGTCTTCAAGTATAAACTCTTTTAAGAGCATGTATCGTTTTCCATTTCCTCCTTACTCAGTTGTCCGTGCTCAGTTACTGCCACAGCCCCTTTGCTGTGTCACCTTTAACAACTAACTCATTGTCCCGGAATTCCTTTTTTTTTTTTTTTAATTCTGGAACCAAGTCTCTCAAGCAGTTGAAATGGATTTCACTTGTTCTGTGGCAGAGATTTAGAACAGCTGTGTGAGTTCCTTCTATACTTGTTTAGTGAGTATTTCTCAACTTGTTTTTCAACAAGTGTGGTCCAAGAACCACATGCAATGGTATCATCAGGGTGTTTCATAGAAATACTCATTCTTGGGGCCCAGTTCAGAGCTATTAAGTCTAACTCTCTGGGTTTGGGGCCTGCGAACAAGCATTTTGTCAAATGCCCCCGATGAATCCTATATATATCAGAGTTGCAAATCTCTGCATTAAAACCATTTTTAAATTCCCTTTCACTTGCATCTCCTTCTAAAGAACTCAAGCTTCTGTAAGATTTCCTCCTAAAGCAAATTTTCCAGATCTCTGAACACCCTCCAACTTGTTTGAGTAGCAGGAGATGGATTTTTGGGCAAGTTTTCAAAGAGTTCTGCATGCTGTTCCCATGTGTGCGCTTCTGCCCAGTATTTACAGAGAAGTTTTTTAATAGGCAGTGTTTTGGAAAGTGACTACTGAAGATGTGAAATGGACTGGGCAAGGAAAATTAAAAAGTTGCTGTAACTTTCACATAAGAGTTTTCTTTGAATTTTACGTTTAATCTTCAGCAGCCTAAAAATTGGGTCCTCGTAATTATTATTTTAAAACGAACCTGATTGATACTCGGCAAGCACTACTTACAGATATTTTCTTTCTTTCTTCACGTTTAGACCTTGACGTCCTTGTCCAAACCCTCTTCATTACTGACTTTGGCTTCACAAATTTTAGTTGGAGAAACAACATTGTTTCAGGAAAAATCTTTCATGATAGAGTAAAACCATTAATCATTAGGTTAAATCGACAAGTATGTTTTGTCGTTGTTGTTTTCCAAGTCAGTGTTTTCAATAATAGTGGAAATAGCCTTCTCTTTTAGTTTAAGAAACTATTTCTTTAAGGCAGCCTGGGAATTTTGGAGCGAATATTAGTGGCAAATCTTTAGTTGGCCTAGAATAGCTGATTTGAACAATTGCTTCCCAGGCTTTAAGGCTATAAAACTAAAACTTTTTCTTCGTTTGTGTCAAAAATAAACATCTTATTATTCTCAGCTGACCCACAAGTCCATAAAACTTAGTATTTACAATCTGAAAACTACAAGTGAATGTGAGTTATTATTAGTGTAGCTGTATACACAGTCTCAGAAAGTGGCTGGTTTGCAGAGAATCATCCATCATTGTACAAGAATTTATAGATCACCGGTCATATGCCAGTCATTGTTTCCTGTGCCAGGGATACAAAAATATATACACGATTTCCACCATCCAGGAGACCATTGTCTGGAGTTGGTCAGGAAAGACTTCATGAGTTGGGTGGACAACAGGCTAGCAGATTTTGAAAAAAGGAGTAATCCATTTTGATGCAGAGCAGGAGTTGCAAGCTCCCTGCAACAGAAGGCAAATTTCTAATGGTAAGAGGCCTTGCCTTGTTTAATACTATATCCCTAGGGCCTAGCAGGTAAAATAGCATAAATTTGTGAGGGAAGGAAGCAAGGATGAAAAGAAGGACAATGGAAACATGGAAGGATGCAAGGTGGATCAATGAAAGCTGGAGGAGTGGCTTGAAAGTTAAATGGACAAGCCAATAAGCATGCTTGATTATAGAAGTAAGGATTCTACTGGAGACTAAGGAAAAATAAAGGTAATTAGATGGGGAGGAGGTGGAAAACCAATGAAGGGGTTTGAAACACCTAATAAGGAGTTTGTTGTGGCATTAAAAACAATAAAAAAAGAGCCAGTCTAAGTTTTCTGAGCAGCTATTATTTTAAAATCACCTCCCCTTGACAGTCCTTAAACAAAGAAGAGTAAAGCATAGGCCTGTATGGAGAATAGATCACTTCTTGGCGAACTTTACAAAATTTAGATGCTGTCATTAGCCATCTAGTCCTTACTTCATTAAATCCAGATTTATTGAATGAATAAATTGTTAATCAGTTGATTCCAATAAGAAATCCTGGATTTTTTTTTTCCTTTGCCTCAGGGGTGATAATAGCACAGCAATGGACTGTGTTGGACCCTTTAACCCAGCAAAATAATGATGCATCATCATTCACAGAAAGCTGTGGGTAGCTCTTACACAAAAATAATTAAATAACAAACAAACCAACCCTGCTTTCAGTTGTTAATTGAACTTAGTGAGTCCAGATGGAAAACTTCAAGGACAACTTTTGCTTGCCAGCTTGCCTGCAAATGTAGAGGTTTGGGAATGGCTAAAGGAGTGTTACTTGTGAAGTTTTCCTTTTGCAGATAATGAAGTGTGTTGGTCTCTTGAGTTGATGCCTGAAAACATTCCATTCACCAGTGAGTGATTAGACACACATGTAATTAGTGGCTCATATTCCAAAAAGAAGATGAAACTCATTAATAAATCACTAGGCATTACGAATTTTTATTTTTTTCACTTCCTCCTACCACCCACATGCTGGTGGCAAAGTAGAGTTCTAGCTATTGTTTTTAACATACAAAGTATGTATTGGGGAAAATTCTGAATCCCTTTCATTAAACATGCTTGAGACATCACCAAGGAATTATTAATAACTGTTAATTGTGAGGGCTTATTTTTTTTTTCTCCCCAGAGTGGGAGTTCTGAGGCATTTTGCTAATTTTCCAAGTAACTTTTTTTAGCAGGCTCTACTTTTTAAAAAAAATAATAATAATAATTTGGCTTAGAATCTCATGTTTCATATGTTAAAATTAAGCAGCTCTAGTGATAAAACCAAACCCACCGCTGTCAAGTAAATTACGGACCCATAGCGACCCCATAGGGTTTCCCAGTTTGTAAATCTTTACAGAAGCAGACTGCCACACCTTTCTCCCATGGAGTGGCTGGTGTGTTTGAACTGCCGGCCTTTTGGTTAGTAACTGAGAACCTTAACCACTGTACCACCAGGGCTCCTTGATAGAGCCTTATCACTGAAATCTGTTTGCCTAAGCATCCAGTGCACTCTGGGGTAGCTGGTTAATGACACTTAGAAAATAGTTTTCAGCCTTTCTTCAAATCCTGAATTAGACTCTCAGCTGACTGAAAGCAGAAAGCTAGAGAGCAGAGATCAGGGGCCTCTAACTTTTGACCTGTTTCTAGTTCTTCTCCACCTCCTGTCTGCGGTGTGCTCGCTGTCATCTGCATCTTGCTGCACAGATGGTCTCCCCACACTTTTATGGGTACCTTTCAAGGGACTTTTGAGAGTAGATATTCCTCCATGCCTCTCCTCCTCCCGCCCAACCTCCTTCTCTAAGTCCATTGAAGAAAGATGACATGCTACTGTCCCTTGCATCAAAACGGAAGTGAAATTGTGATGAATTTCCCTTGATTATTCACAAGAAGTCTCAAATGATTTCCTCAGTCCCTCCTACTCCTACTTTCTAGGACAGTAGAATCTTTCTCTATTGGTTGGATTTTTACCCAATTATAGCTTTGTTTTATTACTACATGTCAATATTTGGTGTCGGACTTAGTCTCAAACCTCTGTATCTGAGAAAGAATTATCATGATTAGGGCTTAAGGCTTCATAAACTGCAGTGGTACGACAAGTATTGGGATTCAGGAGGAAGAGGAGGTGTAGACTGGGAAATGAATCTAAGAATTTGACCAAATATGAAGCTATTTACCCTCAACAATTTTTTGTTCTTGTTTTGTTTTATTGCATTTTTAAAAAATGGGACTAAGTTCTTATACTCATTATAAATTGTGAAATTTTGATTTAAAAAATGATAGAACTTCAAGTTTGCACTTTTTCTTTCCCCTCGCTAGCCGTTGAAGAGTTCCTGGTGGGCATGAGTGGTTAAGCGCTCGACTATTAGCCAAAAGGTTCGAACTTAACCAGAGGCGTCTTAGAAGACAGGGCTGACAATCTGCTTCTGAAAGGTCACAGCCTTGAAAACCCTATGAAGCAGTTCAACTCTGTACACATGGGTCATCATGCGTCAGAAGCTTGACAGCAACTAACAACAGCAACAACATTTAGCCATTGGGAGAACAAGAGAATGAAGGCTGTCACATGCAAAGTAAAGTAATCTAACAAATGTCTTCCTCGAAGAGAGATCTCTCAATAAAAAAAAAAAAAAAAAATCACATAGCCAAAAATAATACTGTAGGTGGGGTCTGCTACCAGCTTCAAGATTTACAATTGGCTTCCAAATGGTTTTTTTAAATTACTGTGCCAAAATAGCCATTCCATGAACATTCACCAGGAAAAGATTTTTAGGAGATGATGAAAATCCATCTTTCTGAAAAAGGGTAAGTCTTAAATCATTCCAAACTCTTGGTACAAGTTTGTTCAGCCTCCCTGAGTAACCCATCTCATTGTCATAAAATCCTTCCAGATGTTGCATAGACCCTTGAAGCTACCATAGAAACTTGCTTGTGATTTGGCTGTCTCTGGAATGAGAAAACTCCATTGGGAGCATTTCACATTCTTTGATACTCTTTTTAATTCATTATTCTTTCACTTTTCCCAGATTTGTTATTTTTCCCAGTACTCATTACCTTTCCTCACAGGTCTAATGTTCAACCATTTAATTTTCCCTTGGACTTTCTACTGAATTGATCTAAGTTCTCTAAAGCTGTGCTTCTAGAAGTGTGGTCCTTAGGCTTTCAGCACCAGCATCATATGGGAACTTGTTGGAAATGCAAATTCTCAGGCCCTACCTCAAGGAGGCACGGTGGTTAAGAGGTCGACTGCTAACCAAAAGGTTGGCAGTTCAAAGCCACCAGCCACTCCTTGTAAACTCTATGGAGCAGTTCTACTCTGTTCTGTAAGGTGGCTAAGAGTCAGAATCTACTCAAAGGCAACAGGTTTCAGCAACGGGTACCTCAAGCAGATTGAATTAGAAACTGCATTTTTACAAGATTTTCTGATGATTTATATGCATACTAAAGCTTAAAAAACACTGCTCTAGATAAATCATTTATATAACTAGAACTAAACTCTATAAAATAACTCTAATCACTATTGAAGAGTCCCTGGTGATGCAAATACACTCGGCTGCTAACCAAAAGGTTAAATATTTGAGCTACCAGAGGTGCCTCAGAGGAAAGGCCTGGTCCAATCAAAAGACTTCACCAAAAGAGTAAAGAGATAATCTACAGACTAGAAAAAAATTGTTTGGCTGTGAGATATCTGACAAAGGTATGATCTCTGAAATCTATAGGAAAATCCAACACTTCCAAAATAAAAAGACAATCCAATTAAAAAATGGGCAAAAGATATGAACAGATGCTTCACCAAAGAAGGCATTCAGATGGCTAGTAGACACATGAGGAAATGCCCCCAATCACTAGCCATTAAAAAAAAAAAAAAAAAAAAAAAAAAAGCCATTAGAGAAATGGAAATCAAAACTACAGTGAGATACTTCCTTACCCCAACGTTACTGGACGAGTCAAAAAAACAGAAAACAAATGTTGGAGAGGCTACAGGGAAATTGGGGCTCTTATGCACTGTTAGTGGGAATGCAAAATGGCACAACCATTTTGGAAAATGATTTGGCACTACCTTAAAAAGCTAGGAATAGAAATACCATATAATCCAGCAGTCTCACTCCTTGGAATACACTCTAGGGAAATAAGAGCCATCATACAAACAGACACTTGTACACCCATATTCACTGCAGCATTATTCACAATAGCAAAAAGATGGAAGCAACCTAAGAGCCTATCAACAGATGAATGGATGAACAAATTATGGTACATACACACAATGGTATACTATGAAACAGTGAAGAACAATGATGAATCCGTGAAACATCTAACAACATGGTTGGATCTGGAGGGCATTATGCTGAGTGAAATACAAAAAGGACAATCAAAAAAGGACAAATACTGTATGAGACCACTATTATAAAAACACATGAAAATGTTTCCACACAGAAAGAAACAATCTTTGATGGTTACAAGGGAGGGGAGGGGTGGGAAGGAAAAAACACTAATTAGATAATAGATAAGTGATAACCTGGGTGAAGGATAAGACAGTAGACAATACTGGGGAAGTGTCATGGATTGAATTGTGTTCCCCCAAAATATCTGTCAACTTGGCTAGGTCATGATTCCCAGTATTGTATGATTGTCTACCATTTTGCATTTGATGTGATTTTCCTATGTGTTGTAAATCCTATCACTATGTTAATGAGATGGATTGGCAGCAGTTATACTAATGAGATCTACAAGATTAATGTCTTAGGCCAATTTCTTTTGAGATATAAAAGAGAGAAGCAAGCGGAGAGACATGGGGACCTCATACTACCAAGAAAGAAGCACCAAGAGCAGAGCTTATCCCTTGGACCCGGGGTTCCTGTGCGGAGAAGCTCTTAGTCCAGGGGAAGATTGACGACAAGGGCCAGAGCTGACAGAGAAAGCCTTCCCCTGGAGCCGATGCCTTGAATTTGGACCTCTAGCCTACTAGACTGTGAGAGAATAAACTTCTGTTTTTTGAAACCATCCACTTGTGGTATTTCTGTTATAGCAGCACTTGATGACTAAGACAGGAAGTCAGCACAACTTGACCATGGCAAAGTCGTAGAAGCTTTACAGACACATCCAAATGCTCTGAGAGACTGAGCTACTGGGCTGACAGCTGGGGACCATGATCTTGGGTGACATCTAGCTCAATTGACATAACATAGTCCATAAAGAAAACGTTCTACCTCCAACCATGGTGAGTAGCGACTGAAGGCTTAAAAGCCTGCAAACGGCCATCTAAGATATATCTACTGGTCGCATCCTGTCTGGAGCAAAGGACAATGAAGAAGACCAAAGATGCAAGGGAAAAATTAGTCCAAAGGGCTAATGGGCCACAACTACCACAACCTCAACCAGACTGAGCCCAGAACAACCAGATGGTGCCCACTTACCACCAACAACTTCTCTGGCAGGGCTCACAATAGAGGGTCCCGGGCAGGACAGGAGAAAAATGTAGAATAAAATTCAAATTAAAAAAAAAAAAGTTCAGGCTTGCTGGTCTGACAGAGACTGGAGAAACCCCACAAATATGGCCCCCAGACACCGTTTTAACTCAGTACTAAAGTCACTCCTAAGGTTCACCCTTTAGCCAAAGATTAGGCAGGTCTGTAGAGCCAACAGTAACACGCATGAGGAAAATGTTTCGTAGTTCGATCACGTATGTGAAACTAACGGGCACACAAGCCTAAAAGCAAAGAGGAGAAGGCAGAAAGGGACAGGAAAGCTGTATGAACGGAAACAGGGAAACGAGTGGAGAAGAGGAGACGGCTGACACATCGTGGGGATGGCACACAATGTCACACAAAAAAAAAATCTGTGTATTAACTATTTAATGAGAAACTAATTTGCTCTGTAAACTGTCACCTAAATCACAATGTAAAAAAAAGAAGAAGAAAGGCCTGGCAACCTACTGCTAAAAAATCTGCTGTTGAAAGCCTTTAGAACACAGTTCTACTCTGACACACCTGCGATCACCATGCGTCAGAGTCAACTCCAGTTGTTTTGAATAAAGTAGACACCATGGATTTTTCATTCTTGTTTCTATTATTATTTGGGGGAGGGTTTTATAGTGCCAGGGGTTATACATCGCATCTGAGATTGCTGAGGCAAGATCAACTTCATTCTCTATGATTGTCCTTACCATTGTTTTATTTTAAAAACCCAGCCTAGTGCCGTCGAGTTGATTTCGACTCACAGCGACCCTAGAGGACAGAGTTGAACTGCCTCATAGAGTTTCCAAGGAGTGCCTGGCGGATTTGAACTGCTGACCCTTTGGTTAGCAGCCACAGCACTTAACCACTACACCACTTGTTTTATTTAAGTCATACTTATTTGTTAGCTCATTTTCTACAGTTTGAAACCCCTCTCATGCCCATAATCACACTATCCTAGCTATCTCTTTTTAAATGAATTTCCTAGGATTGTACGGTGAAACCTATAAGAGCCGAAACTCATCGGGACTGCCTTGTTTTTCCAGGTCTTGCAAGTTTTCTGCCTTTGGCAGAGTGCAGTCTTACCATTTTCTATCACTTTCTATTATTGGAAAATATTTGAGTTTTCCTCCTGCGACAGGTTTCTGCCTTATACAGGTTCTGACTTTCGCAAGCTTTACTGTAATTTTTTTTGCCTAAAATAAAAAACCAGAGGAGGAAATTATTAACATTTTCAGCTTCCTATTTCTGGAATATCAGCCCAGGTTTTTGTAGCCCATATTTTTCTTCTCTGAGATAGGAAAGATGTAATCTCAGGAATTTACAAGTTTCTTTAAAACCGAGGTCTGTTTTAAGGTTGACCTGAGTTACCCAGCCAAGAGTGATTCCCCTGATCACCCACTTTGTGGGTTACAGATAGACTTTGCTTAAAGCTTTTCCTTCCTGAGTTTATTCTTACTACCCATTTTTTTACCCTAAAATTCCATCCTAAATATCTTCCCCACTTACCTACACAGGTAATTAATGTCACACATAGCCTTCATTCTTTGCAAGAATAAGACGGTTGTCCTAGTGACTGAGAGGAAAATTGATGGAATTTATTCCACACAGGTTTTTTCTCTCTTCTTCTAATGTTTTGTTTGTACCAGAGTTTTAAACCAAACCCATTTGTCAACATAGCTATATTTACCTTTCATCTGTTTGGGGTCATGAATTCACAGATGCAAAACGGTTAATCATTTTAGCAACATGGACAAATCATGTGTATAAATCCACCAAAATGGTGTACTCGGGACCCCAGGGCCTGTGGTCATTCATTTGCCTACACAAACATTGGGGCGTGTTTCCTTTAAGCTTCACATCACAATAACTTTTTTTTTTTTTTCTTTCAGCGGTACATGTTACTGATTTCTCCTGATATGTGAAAATTTTCACAGCTGTACTCAAGACATACTCAAGACATATGCATCTAACTGAAGAGATTTTTAGTCCCTATATGACTAAAGTCAGAATAAGGGAAAGAAAAAATAAAATAAAATAAACAGTTTTCCCTGCTTCATTAGGACAAGCTAGGAAGTCTATAGTGCTACTGGCTGTAACTGGACAGACCAGGTAATTTAGATGCCTATGAGAGCTCCTGCCAAACCCAATATTTGAAACAGAAAAAAAAAAAAATTATAGTGGTACAACATGCACAATTAGTAACTCTGATTTTTAGAAGTATTAACTAATATGATGCTAAGCTGATTAATGCATTAGACCAATTTACTCTACAAAATAATATTTAATTCCCTGAGCACTTTGGAAGAAGCAGTAGATGGAACAGTATATACACTTTTACAGAATTTGATAATCATTTGTTAGACGTTTGAGTAATGCTACTTTATAAAACATAAGTGTGACCAGCTGAGCTTTTTCAAATCAAACGTTCTAGTTAATTAGCCACTTAATTCCTTCTAAAGTATTATCTAAACCTTCCAGAAATATAATCGCTCTCACATTTATTTCACAAACCAAGGGTCAATAGAGTTAATAATGATTTCTATGCCCAAACTGGAATATAACACAAACTCTTGATGAGTTTGTTGGGAATAATTTCTCATGACTGCTGCTTAGTTGTGCATTTATGACTTTCTAGACCTTTCAAGGATGACTCTGTTTATGAGTGCTAGGCTTTCCATTGGTACCTCTGGGCACCATGGAGATGATTTACGCTTTATTGAATGTGTTCATTCTAATCTAACGAAAATTGAATTGCTTATTTACTATCAGGCTTAGGACGTATTTCAGTTTTCCAATAAGTAAGAGTTTCAATCTCTCCCCTTTTACGTCTCCAAATATGAAGTAGAGATGACAGAATGAGAATCCCACTATAGAAAATTGGCTTGGACAGTGAGAGGAGCTTGGCCTAAGCAGAAGATGGTGGGAAGCTCTTTAAATAGAGTACACTTGGCTGAGATAATGAAAAAAGGAAAAAAAAAAAAAAGTCTTGGCACTGGTATTAAGCTATCAAAAGAAATTGTTGATACAAATGTGAAATCACCATCAATGATCTAAGAGGAAATATAGAGAAGAGGATTTTAAGAAGTGACTAAAAACTTTGAAGTTAACTAATGCTTTGCTTACTCCTAGACCCAGGATGAGACAGGACTCCAGAAACTGGGAACCAGTGAACATGAGGCTAAGCCCTGATAAAACCAAACTTCTAAAATAAGTTATTCAATAGACAGCTTATAAGCACTCTCAAGAAGCAGCAGCTATTTAGGAGGTACCTGAGGGTGTGTGAGTTATGATAAGTCAATGCAGACTAATGCCATTTCATTCTTCGGTAAGGATTCTATACAGGCACACTGGAGAGATAGCAGACATACTGTCTATTTCACAAAGGCATTTGGTACCAAAATTTATGATTTTGAGTGTTTCATTATATTCTTGAGTATAAGATCAATTGGGTAAGAGATACCTGAATTTATACCTGATTGTTGTACTTCTTAAGTGCCGTTGAGTTGATTTCGACTCATAGCAACCCCAGGTAACATAGTAGAACTGCCCCATAGGGTTTTCTAGGTTAACACTTCACAAGAATGTTGATATCCTGCTGAATGTCAATATTAAGCCAGTTCTGTCACTGGGCCAAAAAGCCCTATAATGTTTATAGTAGACACTGTGGTGAACCATCCAAGTCCTTCAGGAACAAAGGTCTCATTCTCCCAGCTGCCTGGAGTGGTGTCTGCTAGGAGCTCACAACTGAGTCCTTCCCCACGAATTTCCCTAGGCTGAAGCAACATACCTAACCCAAGACAGTGTTCCTGGTAAGGGCTTCTTGCAGAAATCAGTGATGACAACTCTGAAGGGCAACCCCGGTTTCAGCTGAGGTTTTTGTTGCAACTGCATCTCAGTTCAACTCCTCCTTTGCCCTGTCTTGTTTCCTTCACTCTCTTACAGATGTGGTTCTAAGAGCACTCTCCCATAACTCACTTACGTGCAAAACTCTACCTCAGTGTTTATTTCCTGGGAATCCAACCTGCAAAAGTTGGTGCCAGAAGTGGTTCTAGAAAACAGATTCTAAAAAGTGATTTTGGAGCTGGATAACTTACTTGCTGATCAGCTGGGCATAAAGACCTCTCATTGTGGTAGGTAGAGTATTGAAAGCCCTCCACAAACTGTAGCTGTGCAATTGCTAAAATTTTCACCAGTGATCACTTGGAATCAGATAGCAGAGGAAGAGAACGCACTGGCAATGGGATATCTCAAACATTTGGGGGGCTAGAAAAAGTAGCAACCATAAGGACTATGGAATCTGATGACTGTTGCTAGAAACTATGGGGGGCACTGGATTAAGACATGGGAAGACTGAGAGGGGTCTTACAATTAATTTAAGGTAAAGTGTGATAGCCGGAAGACTTCCTTGGCAGTATACAACGATATTCTCATCTTCTGAAACAGGAGGACAAAAAAGCTGAAGATCAGACCCAAGACTTAAATATAAGGGGAACTTAGCCTCAGAGAGGGTGAAGTCTCGACCATTGAAAATAAGCTATACCAAGATCAGGGCACTCATTAGAAAGGAGTGAAATCTGGAACTTGATAAGGACTTCAGGGTTGATGCTCTCAAATCTGAAATCACCATGTACCTCTAAGCCCTCTGGACTTGAAGAAATGACGCACTCCTCCATGTTAAAAACTATAGAGAAGGTATACAAAGAGTCAATAACCACAGGAAAAGATGCTATTATGAAAACATAATTAGTTATTAGGGAAATACAAATCCAAACCACAATGAAATACTATTCCGTACCCACTCCTCACACCTACTAGGCTGGCTATAATTGGAAACATGGACAATAACAAGTTTAGTGAGGATGTGGAGAAATTGGAACCCTCATACATTGTCAATGGGAATATAAAATGGTGTATCCACTTTGGAAAACAGTTTGGCAGTGGCTGAAAAAGTTAAATATAGAGTTACCTTTAAAAAAAAAAAAAAAAACAAGTTGCCATCAAGCTGATTCCAACTCCTAGCAACCGCATAGGACAGAGTAGAACTGCCCCATAGGGTTTCCAAGGAGAAGGTGGTAGGTTTGAGCTGCCAACCTTTTGGTTAGCAGCTGAGCTTTTAACCACTGTACCACCAGGGATCCAGCGTTTTCCTAAGACCCGGCAATTCCACTCCTAGGTACCTACCCAAGAGAACTGAAAATCTTGTGCTTTAATGCTAATAGTAGCATTATTCCTAATAGCCAAAAAGTGGAAACAGCCAAAATGTCCATCATGTGTAATAAACAGATAAACAAAATGTGATATATTTACACAATGGAATATTATTCAGCCATAAACACGAATGAAGTGCTGGTATATACTACAACATGGATGAGCCTTGAAAATATGATGCTAAACGAAAGAAGCAAGTCACAAAAGTTCACATATTGTATTATTCCGTTTACATGAAATGTCCTGAATAGACAAATCTACATAGAAAGAAAGCAGTATTTACCTAGAGTTGGGGTTAGGTGGAATAGGGAGTGATTGGTAATGGATATAGATTTTCTTTAAGGAATGATGAAATGTTCTAAAATTAGATTATGATGATGGTTATACAACTTTGTAAGTATACTAAAAACATTGAATTGCATACTTTAAAGAGGTAAATTTTATAGTATGCAAATTCTATCTCATTAAAAAAACTTTCTGATTGTTAATTTTTAGTATGTTAACTATAATTGATTTTTGTATATTAATCTTCTAACCTGCAACATTGCTAAGCTCAGTTATTTTCATAGCTTCTTTGTAGATTCTGTTAGGTTTTCTTGATAGATAACCATGTTATTTGTTGGTAAGAATAGTTTTACTTCTTTCTCTTCAATCAGGATGTCTTTTATTTATTTTTCTAGCCTGACTGCACTGGCTAAAACCTTCGATATACTCAAGGACACGTCTAGCTCAATTGGCACAGCAGCTTTAAAGAAAATGTTCTACACTCTACTTTGGTGAGTAAATTCTGTGGTCTTAAAACTTGTGAGCAGCCGTCTAAAATACTCCATTGGTCCCACTCCGTCTGGAGCAAGGGAGAATGAAGAAAACCAAAGACACAAGGAAAAGATTAGTCTAAAGGACTAATGGACAACAACTACCACAGTCTCCACCAGACTGAGTTCAGTACAACTAGATGGTGCCTAGCTACTACCAACTGCTCTGACAGGGATCACAATAGAGGGCTCTGGACAGAGCTGAAGAAAAATGTAGAACAAAATTCTAACTCGCAAAAAAAGATCAGACTTACTGGTCTTTCAGAGCCTGGAGAAACCCCAAGAGAATGGCCCCTGGGCGCCCATTTAACTCAGAACTGAAATCACTCCTGAGGTTCACCCTTCAGTCAAAGATTAGACAGGCCTACTAAACAAAACAAGACTAAATGGGCACACCAGCTCAGGAGCAAGGACGAGAAGGCAGGAGGACAGGAAAGCTGGTAACAGGGAACCTAAGATCAAGAAGGGGAGAGTGTTAATATGTCATGGGGTTAGCAACATATGTCACAAAACAATATGTGCCTTAATTGTTTAATGAGAAACTAATCTGCTCTGTAAGCCTTCATCTAAAGTACAATAGAGAAAGTTTTTTAAAATAAATAAAACCTTCAGTACAACATTAACAGAAGTGGTGAGAGCCAACACTCCTGTTTGTTCTTGGCATTAAGGGGAAAACAATCAGTCTTTCACCATTAAGTATATTGGTGGTAGGTATTTCATAGGTGCTGTTTATCTAGTTTATTTTTCTAGTTTACTGAGTTTTTTTTAGCAATGGATATTAGATTTTATTAAATGACTTTACTGCATCTTTTGAGTTCATCCATGGTTTTTCTTTTTTAGTTTATTAATATGATTAATTATATTGATTTTTTAATATTAAGCCAACCCTGCCTTCCTGGGATAAACACCTCTTGGTCCTGATTAGTATTTTCCTTTTAATATATTGTTGAATTTGATTTGGTTAAATTTTGTTTTGAATTGTTGCATCTATGCTCATGAGAGATATTGGTCTACAGTTCTCTCCTCTTGTAATGTCTTTGTCAGGTGTTGGTATCAGGAAATTGCTGATTCATAGATGAGTTGGGGAGTAACCAAACCTCTTTATTTCTATGGAAGGGTTTGTGTAAATTTGGTATTATTTCTTCTTTGAATGTTTGGTAGAATTCACCAGTGAAGACTTCTAGACATGGAGTTTTCTCTGTGGAAGATTTTTAACTCCAAATGCAGATCTCTGGGAATTTTCTTCTGTGAAGTTTTCTCCCACTCTCATCTCAGTTCTTCTATTCTAGGAATTCTAACTACCTCGGTCTATCTGAACTTTTAGGTCCGTCTCTTCAACTCAGGGAGTCTACAGGGCTATTTCCTTCACTTCACCCTCCCTGTGCCGTGACCTGGAAACCTAAGTTGGGAGAATCACATAATTCATCATCTTTTTATCCTGTCTCTCAAGGATCCCTTTTTGGGGCAGCCAGTTGCCTGACATCAAGGAACAACAAAATACTGTTATTACATGTATTTTGTCTGATATTTTTGTTTGTTTTAGGAGAGAAGGTAAACATGGTCCTTATTACTCCTTCTTGACCAGACACAGAAGCTGGAATGACTTGAAGAAAACAATACTGAGGCTCCAGCTTGGAGACGATAACCTATAAGTTTGAGGCACCATCGTTTGGGATATAGCATACATCCTAAATCAATGGTCAACACATGATGCTTTATCTCCAAGGTGTAGAATAGACGGATCTGGAACAAAGGGATACAAGTAGAAGTAGCCTTGCTTAACGTCACTTCCAGGAACCCATTTGGGAAGTCTTGCTTCTCATCTCCACAATCTGGACCCTAGAGATTTAGAGATAAGTAACATTTCTATCAGAATACATTGTAAAACACCATAAATTTTAAGTTATTGATGTTACCCTGTTACTTCGAGCTTCTTGTAGCAAGGGACCAGCATTTCGAGAAAGTTGTTACCATGCTGGCAGTGATAGCTGGCCATGATCACGAAAAAGAGACAAGGCCTCTCCTTACACAATGTAGGCAGGAAATAATTTGCTTGTCAAACAAATAATTCATTGGGGCAACTATTGATACTCCTCTGTCCAATTTTCATAGTAAATGAACAAATGTAGTAGCTATCGCCTGGAAAGAGTTAGGTAACCAGCGGCTCAAGATCTCTCAGGTTTGAGGATATGGGTCAACAGTATTCACTGATAAATTCGACATGATATATGAGAAGATGAGAGGTTTTAAGGATGATTGTAAGATTTCTGGCCTCAGAAGGTAGAAGACTAGAGTTGTCATTTTCTGAGTTAGGAAGAACACTCAGTAGGTTTTGGAGAGATCAGTTTAGTTTTGAACATGTTACTTTTGAGATGCCTAGTACATATTGGAGCCTTGATAGCACAATGGTTAACCACTTGATTGCTAACAGAAAGGCTGGTGGTTCGAACCCACTAGACTCTCTGCGAGAGAAAGATACGACAGTCTGATTCCATAAAGATAATCTCCATTGCCATCGAGCCGATTCCCACTCACAGCAACCCTATAGGACAAAGTAGAACTGTCCCATAGGGTTTCCAAGGCTGTAATCTTTACAAAAGCAGGCTGCCACAGCTTTCTTCTTTGGAGCAGCTGGTGGATTTAAGCCACTGACCTTTCAGCTGGAAACACAACGACCTTTCGGCTCTATGGCACACAACTTCTAAGTAGGCAATTGAACATGCTCGCTGGAGTTCAGGAGAAGTTTGAAAGTTGGTGAAAATATTATTACAGAAAAGACAGGAAGACTTTTCAGAGTGTTGCTTGAGTTCAGAGAGGGTGTGTCTGTCAAACAGCACAGGACATGCCATATTTGGGAAGCTAGAACTCATCTTCATGTGGGCATCTGCCCCTTGTTTGCTACATCTGCTTTCATATTTTCCCCCACACAACCTCTCCCTTTTCTCTCTCCTCCTACCACCCTTGGTTTTGAAGGGAAATATTACAAATATTCTTCCAAGCAAGTATTCTTTGACCATTTTGGGTGTCTAAGACGTCCTGTGGGGATGGTTCTCAGCCAAGGCATTTTGCTAAGAAACAGATCATGGGCTTCCTTGGGCATAGTGTCATTCTGCACAGAAAGAAGCTTGTTCAGAAACAAAACAAAAGAAAATCCTTTCTCCTTCTAAAACTTTTTTTTCCCTCTTCTTCTTTATTACCCACTGCTCTACAGATCTAATGCCATTTCTTGGAAAATCTATTGAAGAACTAGGAGGTTACCATATCAAGCTGTGGGCATCAGATTCCTGCATACCAGTCCATTGATGGAAGACTGAGAGCCTGAGCAGAGCTTTGTCTCGCTGAGTTTGATTTTTCCACATCTGTAAAATAAAGGGTTTTCACTAGATCATCTCCAAGGACTTTTCCAACTTTATAATTCTATTAACTATAAAATAACTTAAATAGGTCAAGAAATTTCAATGTTAATTTGAACCAAATGCACAACTAGACATAGATTATATCAAGCCTGAATTATAATCATCTAAGAACTAAATTAGCAACCAGAAGGTTCTTGGCACTCTTGGCATCAGCGTCAATGACCTTTCAGCTTTGGCAAGTAACCTAAAATGCGGTCTCTAAAGAAATGAGCAGGAAAACATTCACCTACCTCAGGGGAGTCTTTTGAAGATTTTATTTGTTAATTTTTTTTAAGTGCTTTGACTCAGCAAAGCACAATAGACCATCAGTACTAGGGGTTATTATTTAGGTTTATGAGATTGGGTTTCCATTTGATATGCAGAATGATTTCTGGGTTCTTATTGTGAAAGGCAGACAAGGATGCCAAAAGCTGCCTGACTCCACACAGAGTTGCCTTTTTATTTTAAATTAAGTTTCTATAAATATCAGTCATTGAACTGACTTTTAAAAATAAACTAATTTATTCCAGCAGTGAGCGGAAATTATTTTTATTAATATTAAAATCATTCTTCTCCCATGGTAATAACTGTTAATATACTAAGAATAACCTCATGTTTACTTGGTACATGGGAATTTCTGAGAAATATCAAAAAGAGTCACTGGGAAAGGCTAGAAAAACCCAAGAATAGAGTGAGAAGAAACTATTTTGAAATGGCGAGTTTTCCCATGTAGAGTTAAACTAAAAAAAAAAAATTAAACTAGGGATGTATTAATGCCACTGGCCCTAGAAAACTTGGGGAGAGAACAAAGGCTCAAACTGGACTTCCTAATCATTTATGTAAATGATCAAAATCTGGCCATGTAATATAGAAATTGCCTACAAGATTTACGAGAATGTATTAATCAGTTAAATATATAACCTCATATATTAAAATAAATATTTTTCAAGGTACCCTACAAATAAATACACAATTTCAAATAGTTATCTCAAATGAAAAATTGTGTGGTTACTAAAAAGAATATTATTTTTGCCAATAGCATGTTTATTGCCTGGAAAACACAGTCAAAACTTATAGTCTGATAGGGAAAGACGTGCTTTTCCGTGGAGTAAATTTTCCACATGGTTCTCATTCAGTCTCATTGGCATGAGTTTTTCTTTTGTGGAGTTCTTAAAGACCTGGGCAGGAAGTAAAAGAGGCTGTAATAGCATGAAAGAACTACTTTAAAAAAAAAAAAAGTAATCATTGATATTTTCTGCTTCTGGGTTAGCAAAAAAAAATCAATTTCATTACATTTCTTTACAAATAAATTAAAAAGCTAAGTTCTAGACAAGAAAACAGGCTTTAAACCAAATGAAAAATCCTCTTTTGATCACGTGGCTGGCCATTTATCTGTCATCTTATGAATTTCCATTAAATAAATAGGGTGTCATTTTATTAAGAATACATGCATAGATTATATTTATGTAGTAAGGTGTACATTCGACTGTGAAAGTCAAAACAGAAGTAGCAGATGTTTCTGCTTCGACCCAAGAGACCACTCACTGAGCCAGCTCAGAATGAAAACCTCCTTTATCCAGCATGGAGATATGATATTTGGAATTCCTGCTCCAGTGCTTATTTAAATATCAAAATAGGAGAGGGTGAGGCAGGTGTTTGGTGCAAGTTGACATCCAATCATCCACCTCCCAAAGACCATGCATTCATTTGTGCTTGCTCCAGACCTGGAGCAATGAGATGGTCAGGTACATATAAGCCAGAAACACGGCGATGGAGAGTACAGACACACTTCTCATTAGCTGTAATGACTCATTTACACGTGAAGTCTCACTTAAACTAATAGGCCTCAACTTCTCCCTTCCATATTTTCAGAAGAAAATTGGTGTGCCTCTCTTTTAAGAAAACATGCTATTTAAAGAAAAACTTTCTTAATATAGAAACAGTAAGGTTTTTTTTCAGATTACATATACGGTTTTCACGTAACAAAAGAGGTTGTTTGAATAATGTGTTTACCACATATCATAACCAAGTAGAAATGCCTTACCCCAACTGTCAAATTCGCTACCAAAGACCAACGTATCTTGAAGAAAGAAGAGTGGATTTAAAGGTGTGTTCCCTCCTAGTCTTATTGGAAAATTGTGTTCACTCAACAAGCCACTGAGGAGTGAAGGAGGGTCATTTCTGTTCTTAATCAGCCCACCAGATTAGGATCACAGTTTCTTGTAGCTTACTCATTGCGACAAAATTTGTCTGCTAAGAAAAAAGCTGATACTCTGTTAAGTGTATTATACCAAAAACCAAACCCGTTGCTGTCGAGTTGATTCCAACTCATAGCAACCCTATAGGACAGAGTAGAACTGCCCCATACAGTTTCCAAGGATCACCTGGTAGATTTGAACTGCCAACTTTTCGGTTAGCAGCCCTAGCACTTAACCACTACGCCACCAGGGTTTCCAAGGGTGTTATAAAAACTCAAATGTAATTCTAACAACAATATAAATGGATGTGGGGGAAATGCATGAACAAATTGATCAATATGCTCTGTCTCCTACAGTAACGCTAACCTAGCTATATGTGAATCTTTTGATAAATGCTTACAGATAGACGGCTGTAGCCATGGCAGTAAGGGTGTACGCACTGCACATGCAGAGAGGCTGTGCCTCGAACTCCCAGCCAGCGAGAAAACTGCTAGGAAGGAAATGCATATAACAACTGGCATCAGCCATCTCATGGGTGCTACGTTCATCTGTGATCAAGCCAGACACATGAGACACACAGTTTTGGCAAAGTGAAAACCATTTATTATTTAGAGAAAGCAAACGGTAAACAATAACAACAGATTCTCAAAGGGGGAAATGCTCACCCTTCCCCAAATTACTCATGTCTATTCTTAAGTGACTGGGCAGGCACGCCACAGTTTAGGTCAGATGCTGTGTTCATGTCACCACTGCCGCTCACTACCACGATGCTGCTGGGTGCAGAGGGAGCCTGCACAACTCCTGCACAGCTTCTGCTCTGCTGTCGGGCCTTGCTGCCCTTGCTGGCCTCTGCTGCTGGCCCTCACCATGATACACAGACCTGAGGGGCTCTACTGCTGCCATGCTACCCCGGCCTTCGCTGCCCAGGGAGGGAGTAGTGCAACCCCTGCACAGCGCATACTCAGGCCTCTCTTGCCCTGCACGAGTGTGACAGCTAGCAATCCTTCTGCCCTGCTGAAGAAAGACTGCTATACAGGATTTTCCAAGGCAACCCCTGCACAGGGCCACTCAGGCCTCTGCCCTGCATGGGCAAGTGTTACAGCTGTTTTAACTCCACTGGCAAGCCTGCTGCCTGACACGCTCAGCTTTCACTCCATCAGCCGGCAAGACCACTGAAGCTACCTCGCTTAGTGGACCCAAGCCTACTGCAGCTGCCTCTCACCATCTTGCACGGTCTTTAGCGTTACAGCTCTTTCTTCTGGATCTAGGAGATTCTCATCACAGCGGCCCCTGGTCCTTGGTCCAAACGATGTGCACCATTCCAGACTCTTCTTGATGGTAACAAGGTCCCCCTGTGGTGTTGGCCTTTACATTAACAAACTCATTGTCAGTTTCAAGGCATGGCCCTCCCACCAAGACCACAAACTGGTCAATCTCCTTGAAGGACTATAAGTCACTCAATTTGCATAGTAAACTGACTAATCCCTTGCAAGATTGTGGCCCAGTCAATCATTTGGGGGGCATTACGAGACCATGGCTAGAAAGGTCATAAAAAAGCAATTCACTGCTCTCCACAGGGCTCTACCATATCCCTTACGTTTCCACTAGGATGCTCATGCCCAACAGCTACCAACGTGCTTTCATTGCCCACAGCTGAAACCTTCATCCCCTAGTCAGAGGGCTGCCCTCCAGCTGCCAGAACTCTCTCTGTCTGCATGCAGAGAGAGCCAGAAGTGCCAAGAATTCATATCATCTTAGGTGCAGCCCTTAAACATTGACTGATAGTGGCAGGAATGGTAATATTCCAGATTCCTTGTCCTAATCACAGCACTTTGGGTTGTGACCTACACTGTTTCCAGAGGTTCCCTGGGTGACTGAGCCAGTTACCTCCTTGGAACTTTGCTTGATGTCACATTCTCACTTGGCTGCCTTCTTTCCTGGTAACAAGTCCCCACTCCTTACCAGTTTTACCTGGAAACATTTTCTAACAAATCACTTCCACATGACTCTACTTTAGCTTCTGCTTCCAAAGAATCCAATCTAAAATATTTGGATGTAGATGTGGTCCTAAGAGGTAGATAGGATTCTGGAATTGGGATCATTTGCTGACCGGACAGCAACGGGAATCCCATTGTTGGACGAAAGTAGGGTAATGATAACCTCTAGCATGCTGTAGTGTGACAGTTGATAAGACCTTTATCTGAACTAGGATTGTACATTTACCATTCTCAACATCTATCCCCACCTCCCTAATGGCTACTAAACCATTGACTGTGGTCAAGTTGGAGCCCTGGTGGTGAAGTGGTGAAGCGCTTGGCTGCTAACCCAAAGGTCAGCAGTTCAAATCTACCAGCTGCTTCTTGGAAACACTGGGCGGCAGTTCTACTCTTTCCTGCAGGGTCACTATGAGTCAGAATAGACTCAACGGCAACAAGTTTTTTTTTGTTTTTTTGTGGTCAAGTCACAACATAGGCCAACTGGAAAAGTACTGGTCCTTTTAAAAAAGGCAATTAATTATTCACTACAAAAGCTGCAGAACCTAGCTAATATGTACTGGTAGGAACTAGGAGAACATGGCTCAGGCAGGATCTTGAAGGTACTGGACTGAATAGTGGGAGGTGGGGTTGAGCAGAACATAAAGCCTTATAAGGGAGAGGTTGTTGATATTAGAGTACTCTTCCATGACTCAGGCCTCGACATCCTGGCAAAGGCACCTGAATTCTATCCTAATACACTGATAGAATGGTTCCTGGAAGCTTGCAAAAAATTATATCTCATATTAAATGAAATGGAAATGTCAGAATTGGAGTTAATGTATTTAGCAGTTGAAGAACCCTTACATTAGTTCCTTGACCTGTGGAGTCTTTATCTTTGTCATCATGGTAGAAAAGGCCAAGTGAAAATGATACATCTGGGATTGGAACCGAAAAATTACAGAGTGCACAGATAAGTTATACAGACAGGCAGCCCATACACCTGTGTCATCTACCTTTGCCGAACTGCTGGATTTTCTGTGTATTAGTTTTCTGTTACTGCATAACAAATCACCACAAACTCAGCAACTTAAAACAACAAAAATGTGTAATCTCACAATTTCCATGGACTAGGAGTTTAGCTGGATCCTCTGCTCATGTCTCACAAGACTGCAATCAAGGTGTCAGCCTGCGCTTCAGTTCTCATCTGGGGCTGGGATTTTCTTCCATGTTCATTTAGGCTGTTGACAGAATTCAGTTCCCTGCAGTTGTACGACTGAGGTCCATGTTTATTTGCTAGCTATTGGCTGGGAATCACTCTCAGCTCCTAGAGCCTACTCCTCACCATAGTTCTGAACATGGCTGCCTGCTTTCTTTCTTGAGATAAGCTATAACTAACCAGACAGGTTAGTCTCACCAAAGATAAACTCTCTTTTGATTAACTCAAAGGCAACTGATTTGGGACCTTAATTACGTCTGCCACTCATGGAATAGCCATAGACATGGAGGCTCTGCATGGTCCCAGTAACATGGACTCCCTCTCACCAAGGCTGATCTAGCTACTGCTGTTGCTGAGTGTCCATCCTGTCAACAGCATGTACAAAAGCTGAGCCCTTGATCCAGTAGAATCCCTTGATGAGACCAACCAGCCTCTTGGTGGCAAATGTATTACATCAGATCCCTTCTACTCTAGAAAGAATGACAACAATTTTTCCTGACCAAGATAGACACATATTCTGGGCATAGATTTTCATTTCCTATCCAAAGAGTCTTGGCAGCTCCACTATCTGAAGGATCCCAGAGTGTCTGGTTACACACCTGGGATCCTACATAATACTTATTCAGAGCCAGGGACCCAATTTACAGCAAAGAATGTGCAAAAGTGGGCAGTTAATCACAAGATTCACTGGTCGTACCATACGCTATGTCACGTAGAAGCAGTTCACATTATAGATATTAGGAATGACTTCTTGAAGACACAGTTAAGACACCAGCTTAGAAATTATACCGTGAGGGGCTGGAGCTCCATCGTTCAGGTTAAGAAATATACCTTGAACCAGTACCCATTACTTGGTGCTGTGTCCCTGATAATAGAATACATGGGTCCAGGAACCAAGTGCTAAAGTAGGAGTGTCCCCTGTAATTACATCTAGTGACCATTTGGAGAAATTTGTGATTCTATTCCCCATTGTTAGAATTAGTATGTCTAGAGGCTGTGGTCCCTGGGTAGGGTAGAAATGGGCAGAATGTTTCCACGAGGGAAAACAATAAGGGTTCCACTAAACCAAACACTACAACTGCTGGGTCATTTTGGGCTCCTCATGCTGGTAGACACATAGGCAAAGCAAGGAATTGCCATACATCCGGGGATAATAACCTGATTTTCATGAGAAGGTAGAGTTACTGCTACATAATGGGGCAGAAAGAAGGCCATCTGTTACTCAGAGACTCCCTGGGGTATCTCTTGGATATACAGCAAAGGCACAGTAATCAGTTCCCAGTCCACTAGGGGATGAATGTCTGGATTATCAAGATACCAGATCTGCAGAAGTGCTGGCCATGGGTAAGGATAAGCTAGAACGGGTGGGATAGGAAGTAAGTGACAATATCAGCCTGTAACAGCAGAGGCTATAGTTCAGACCATTAATCTTCCTCTTGAAGGCTTTTTTTATTTTCTAGAAAGTATAACCAACCCTATCCTGAAGAATTAATGGAGTAAAGTTAATGTGAAGCATGAGTAGATCCGAACACAGATGGACAGACAGTAGCAGATGCCATAGCTGTTCCATCCATATCTCTTAGATTCCTTTACCATTTTCATGCAAGATGGTTCCCACTGTGCTTTCATGCCAACAGCCAGCACCTGTGTCTCTGTCCCACAGCTGCGTGAAGGCTGTGAGAACCCACTTAGTCTGCTGGCAGAAACAGCCTGAGGACACCCTGACAGCTTTTCACAACTGGGGTTCCTCATGTGAACCAGAGTGCACAGAGCATGATTTGAGTGACTATTTTCTTAATTCTATCAAGGGTGATACAAAGCTAATACCATTCTGGATGCACTGGAAAATCATTACATACCATGGATGCCTTAGGTCATTAGGGTTTGATTCTCTCTAGGAATTGTTAAAAAACTTTTTCAGAGGTATGACTCCACTGTTTTCAGACCTCCTCTGAGGGATAGAGCCAAAGTTGTTCTTCATATAATTTTTCAGGATGTCATATCCTCTCTCAGCCATTTTCCTTTTCTGATCTCAATGCCCCACTCCTCTACCAGGTTTTCTAGGCATGCTTCTTAAGAAATCATTTTCACATAAGCCCTCACCTCAGGACCTGCTTCTTGGAAACCCAGTTCGAAACAGTAGTCTTCAGAGCCTCAGTTTGCTTGCTGAAACACCAAGCTTGAATAGCTGGAGCCCCGGAAGCAGCTTCAGTGCTGTCTCATGATGACCATGCGTGGTGGAACAAAATACTGCCCAGTCCTGCACTATTCCCGTGATGGGTTGGGTACTGGACTGTTATTATCCGAATGTTTTCATGGGTTGATTTTCAAAAGTAGATCACCAGGCCTTTCTTCCTAACTCATCTTAGTCCAGAAGCTCTGCTGAAACCTGTTCAGTATCAAAAACACACAAGCAGGTGGTAACTGTGCATGCTGTGTATGACGTACATTGGCTGGGAATTGAACCTGGGTCTCCAGCAAAGAAGGTGAGAACTCTACCACTGAACCATCAACGCTTCTCTATACTTAGAAATGGATAGAATTCAGATGGATGCCATCGTGGGCAGCAGGTGGGGAGTTTTCTCTCTGTGAGTACAGAAGTTGAGGGACATAAAGAAGCCCTGAAGAAGTCTCCTGAAGGGTCACAGAAACTAAATTTAGCCCAAATCAAAGTTTTCCAAAATAGCTCCACAACAAAAAATTTTTCAGAAGTAAATTTTATAAAAGTGACTACTACAATATATCTTAATTATAATCCAGTTAATGATTCCAATAAAAAAAAAAATTCCACTGGCAGCCTAAGTACTCAGTTTTCAAGATTTTTTTATTGTTGTTGTTCCCTTCTCCATTAACACACTGGATTGTTAATTTTGCAAGTTAACACTTAATAAGAATAGATTAATAAATAACAGCAAAGTGGCACGAGGAAGAAAACTTTGCTTTCTTTTAACAAGTTCTATTAACTTCTAGTTATCTCCTATAAGGCTAAAAAATGCCAAAGGTTTACCTTTAAAGTATGAGAGTCTAACATGAGAAAATGCTCATGATCACTAACCATTAGAGACATGCGAATCAAAGCCACGAAGAGATACCATTTCACCCCAGCCTTACTGGCACAAATCAATAAAACAGGAAATGACAATTGTTGGAGAGGCTGCAGGGAGATCGGAACTTTTACGCAATGCTGGTGGGAATGCAAAATGATACATCTCTTATGGAGAATGATGTGGTGCTTTCTTAGAAAGCTAGGAATAGAAATACCATATGATCCAGCAATCCCACTCCTAGGAATGTATCCTAGAGAAATAAGGTAATCACATGAATAGACCCATGTTCATTGCAGCATTGTTCACAATAGCAAAAAGATAGAAACAACCCAGATGACCATCAGCAGATGAATGGATAAATGAACTGTGGAACATACACACAATGGAGTATTATGCAACAATAAGGAACAACCATGAATCTGTGAAGCATCTCATAACATGGATGAATCTGGAGAGCATTATGCTGAGTGAAATAAGTCAATCACAAAAGGACAAATATGAGACCACTACTGTAAAAACTCATGAAAAGGTTTACACACACACACAAAAAAAATCTTTGATGGTTACGAGGTGGGGGTTGGGTGGGAATGGAAAGACACTAAATAAACATAGATATGTGGTAACTTTGGTGAAGGGTAAGACAGTACACAAGACTGGGGAAGCCAGCACAACTTGTACAAGGCAAGGTTATGAAGTTCCATAGACAGATCCAAATTCCCTGAGGGACTGAACTGGTGGGCTGAAGACAGTGGGGACCATGGTTTCAGGGAACATCTAGCTCAATCGGCATAACATAGTTCATAAAAAAAATGTTCTATATTCTACTTTGGTGAGTAGCATCTGGGATCTTAAAAATCTGTGAGCAGCCATCTAGATACTCCACTGGTCTCATCCCTTCAAGAAAAAGGAAGAATGAAGAAAACTAAAGACACAAGGGAAAGATTAGCCCAAGGGACTAATAAGACACATCTACCACGGCCTCCACCAGACTGAGTACAGAACAATTAGCTGATGCCTGGCTACCACCACTGACTGCTCTGACAGGGACACAATAGAGGGTCCCAGACGGAGCTGGAAAAAAATGTAGAACAAAATTCTAACTCAAAAAGAAAGACCAGACTTGCTGGCCTGACAGAGACTGGAGAAACCCTGAGAGTATGGCCCCCGGACATCGTTTCAGCTCAGTAATGAAGTCACTCGTGATGTTCACCCTTCAGCCAAAGATTGGACAGGCCCATAAAACAAAACGAGAATAAAGGGGCACATGAGCACTGCGGCAAGGACTAGTAGGCAGGAGGGGATAGGAAAGCTGGTAATAGGTAGCTTAAGGTTGAGAAGGGAGAGTGTTGACATGTTGTGAGATTGTTAACCAATGTCATAAAACAGTGTATGTACTAAGTGTTTAATGAGAAACTAGTTTGTTCTGTAAACCTTCATTTAAAGCACAATAAAAAGAAATGGTTAAGTATGGGAGTCTAAACATCAAGGTAATGGTGTTCTATTCATACAAAAGTTGTTTCTGTTTTCTTTTTTCTGACTTTCAGGAATGTCTGACATCCAAGAAAATGTTCTCACATTCATCTTTCACCAGAGCCTGGCATACAGAGGTTCTTTATAAGCTACTGCTCAGTAGGTGAATAGATAATCTAACAAGAATAAAGAGAATAAAATCTCTGTTTTATCAGGAATGAATTTCAGTCCATGAACTTGGCTGTGCAAGAAATATTACTACTCTCATCTGTCCACAGCATCTTAATTTCTGTTTCAAGTTCCAATTTCACTAGGTTTTTGAAACTGAGTATCATTTTAATTTGTGACCCTTCCCTCTTCCAAAGGTTATGCTGGATTCCAGGAGTCTAAAATAGTGCCAATGCACTGACGGAAAAGGAGAGAGAGTTCATTGTCAGTGTCATCTGTCTACACTAGTATTTGCTTAGAGATTCTTCATTCCCTGTGAGCCTTGAGCTCAATCCTTTTAGCTACTCCAGCAAGATAAATAAGATTTGGCCCTATCTTCTGAGAGTTCCCAATGTATGAAGGAGAAAGACACAAATAACTTTAGCACAAGGCATGATGGTATAAGTGGCAAAAAAAAAAAAAAAAAAAAAAAGAGGCAAAATAAGGAATGTGTGACAGAAAGGAGGCAGGGATAATTTTGATTGGAAGGAAAAAGGGAGGGAGCTTCAAAGATGGTGGCCTCTCTGAGGGACCTTAAAGGATAAAGAGTAGATATTTCCAAACCCAGCTCCTCACCTCCTACCCTTAATCTAGGTAACTCATTGCTTATGCCTCAGGGAAACAATGTATTTACAGAAAGAAGAGTTAAAAAGGGAGCCTCCTCATGGTTTCTGAGTTTCAGAATTTCAGATCTTATTTTTCTCGTCAAAGGGCTAAGAAATTTCAACCTGAGGTCACCAAAGAAAACAGCAGTAGGTGAATCAGCCTTCAGAAATGGGAATTCAGTGATTTGGATCATGTGTTAACGAGGTCCAGGCTAAGGTCAGAATGTGTGCATTGTGCATTTTCCACAGAGTCTGAGCCTGCACTGCTAACAGGCTCAGACCCTATTTCAAAATCATGGAGAAAGTGTGTGACATGGTCCCATCTTCCAGAGTGCTGATAATCTAACTGGAGAAAAATGGTACCCATTTAAGGCTTAAGACAAGCAAGGATAAGTGGGTCCCATGCAAACTAGACCTAGACAGTTCAGACAGGTTAAAGGATAGGAGCCCATATTCCTAAAATGAAATGCTTCATTTATTTAAAAAAAAAAAAAAAGCCTTTATACAACTAGGAGGATAAAAAAAAAACTCTATAAATACAAAGTAGTGTGCCCCTTCAGTAGTTTGACATGCCAATGCAATGAGCTAAATGTGTCATGTATTAAGTCAATTAAAAGAAGTTATCAAGCAAGGTTTATTGTTTCTTTTTATTGTTAACTTTTGACATAAAAAAAAAAATTACAAGGATAAACATGTAAATGTGGGGGAGTTGTTTTTTATTCCATGGGTTTGTAATCCTTTCCTACATCTCTTCCCAGAATTAGCATGGATTTTATTAACAATGTCCTTATTAGATTTTTGAGTACCCCACCCAAAATGTGTAACTGGAGTCTGTGTATCTAAACCAATCTACACAAAGAAGTCAGAAAATTATGATTTTTTTAATGTAATTAATCAGTATTTGAAAATGGCAAGACATTCATTAGGGAACAATTAAGCGATGATGCAAGAAGATAATTAGTAAATTGGGGACAACATGGTTCATTCATTACTTTAAAACTTAAATAATGATGCTTATCTGTTTTCCTATAACAGTGGCATTTTTTAAATTGATGTTGAAATTTAAATAATCCCATATTCTCTTTCTATGAGTGGCCACATGTGGCTCTCAGTTTTTCTAGGAAAACAATGTTTCCTAACCATCGACTTTCTCCCTGTATCTGTTCATCAGGTTAGGATGATTTTCTCAGAAAATAGCACAGGGTCTCATACAGAATACTACATGGGAAGCTATCCGACATGGGAGGCTATACTACCATTTAATTTGTGTTTGCTATTGTTGTTATATTTGAGATCTATGCTCTATTTGAGTCTGCTTCGTAACAAACCACTCCAAAACTTAGAGTTGTTTTAACATGATTCTGTGGGTTGACAATTGGGTTAGATTCAGCTGGGCAGATCTTCTGGAATGGATGAGGTATTTTTGTGACTGTATCACAGCTTAACTTCTCCCTCTGCCCAGTCCTACTCCTCTCACTCCCTCAAAAATGTTGTTCCTGAGCCCACTCCCCAAAGACTGCCTAAACCCAAATACCCATTATGGGCTCTGTTGCCCAGGGAACTAGACCTAAGACAGATAGCTTCTCTCTTCTACTATTCTTCAACACATTCTATTTAGCTATAAAGTACATACCCTAAGTCGTAAAAGGCTAAAATTTTTGAATTTCAAAAGTTCAGTCCCTATAAGAAAAAAAGGCAGACAATTCAAAAGAAAAATGAACAAAAGACTTGAAAAGAAACTTCATATTGGATAGTCAAATTGTGAATAAAAATAGGAAAAGGTGGAGGCAGGGCAAACATGGCACTATAGACAGAGACATCGTGCCATACCTCTGGAGCAAAGACCCAAAAACTAAGTAAAACGGATACAAAGGTCAATCTTGGAACCTTCAGTACCAAGTGAAGGAATAAAGAAATCGATCAAGCACCAAATGGAATAAGAAACTGACAGAAAACAGAGAACCAAGAGAGCTACTGAGTAGAGATCCTATACCAGCTAATATGGCTAGATTCACCATCTTGGGCTATAGCCACTGAAGAACTGATACAGGGAGTATGGGGAGGCAACTTCACGGAGTTCCCAACAGGAGACAGGTTTACCAGGGATACATGCTTTCCCACCTGTGATGTTTTAGATTGTGTGTCAACTTGACTGGGCCATGATTCTCAGTGTTTTGGCAGTCATATAATGTTGTGATCACTTCCCTCTTGAGATCTGATATATGATCACCCCCATGATGGGATCTGCTGAGTAGCCAATTAGTTCAAACAGAGTTTCCTTGGGCATGTGGCCTGCATCCGAATATAAGTGGATGTTCTGGCTTTTGTCTTCTCTGGAACCTAGAGCTGGCTCCTGTTCATCTGACACCCAGGTCTTGAGACTTGAGCTAGCAAATTACCTACGGTCTTGCCTGCCGATCTTGGAATTTAATCTTCTCAGCCTGTGAACAAGAGCTCTGCTCTCTGACCTGCTGATCTTGGGCTCACCAGCCCCTGCAGCTACGTTAATCAGGAGAAGCCTCCATCCTGATCCACGGTCTTGGGTCATTCCAGCCTCTACCACCACATGAGCCATCCTCTTGATATAAATCTCTATATATATACACACATATTTATACACTTCACTGGTTTTGCTTCTCTAGAGAACCCAGCCTAAAACAACACCCCACACCTTTCTTCCCTGTACAAGGCCTATGCTGCTTGCCAAAGGGCCGTGGTTACTCAGCCAGAGAGACACTAGCTCATTGCTGCCAGGGTCTACCCTGCCCCCACCAACCAGCCCCTAGAGTGCCATTTTTTTTGTTTGTTTGTTTTTTGTGGTTTGTATTTTTGTGTTTTTTGATATCATTTTCTTGGCTTTTTGTTGTTGTTTTTGCTTATCTCTCTCTCCCTTCCTTCCATTCTTTACTCCTGCCCAGCTATCCCAGTGTGCCATTCCCTCCCCTTCTTGTCAGGCTGTGATTTTTTGGTTTGTTTGCTTTGTTCTTTTTGTTTGTTTGTTTTTTGATATGGGGGGGGGGTTGTTACTTCTCTCCCTCTCTCCCGTCTTTTTCTTTCTTCCACTCAGCTAGCCTCATGTACCATGCCTCCTCCTTCTTGACCAGCTGTGAATTTTTTTTGTTTCTTTGCTTTGTTCTTTTTTTTCTTTATGTTTCTTCTCTCTCCTTTCCTTTCTTCTGCCCACCCAGCCCTGTACACTGCCCCCACCCCTTCTGGAGGGGCCATGCTGCACAGTTCCATTGGAGAGTCACTGCGTGCAGCCACTCCAGGTCTGTGCCACCATCACTGACCAGCTCCCTCACCCCCACTTTACTTATTCATTGTTTGTTTGTTTTGCTTTTTCTTTTTTTGCTGCTGTTGTTATTATTGTTTCTTCTTCTCTCTCTCTCTCCCTTCCTTTCCATTCTCCCATTCACCCAGCCCTGTGCACTGCCCCCAACATCTTGGTGGGTTGTGCTATACCACTCAGCTGGAGATCCTCTGGCCCATGGCCTCCCCAGTCTGCACCACCCCCACAGGCCAGATCCCACAGTGACATATTTTTTTAATTGTCTTTCCCCTTCTCATTTCCTTATCCCTCCCACCTAGCCCCTGTGCTGCTGCCTTCTCTTCCTGACAGGCCATGCCATGCCACCCAGTGAGAGAGACATCAGCTCACCACCACCCCAATTCCATCCCACCTCCAGAGGCCAGTGCCCCACCACCATATTTTTGTTGATGTTGTTTTTATTTTTTTATTTAACTCTTTATATTTATTTGTTTGATTGTTGCCATCTTTCCTCTCTTCCCTCTCTCTCCTTTCCTTTCACCTACCCACCTAGCCCCGTGCACCTTCCACGCTGCTTTTCAACAGACCAACCCACAGCACTCAACTAGGAAGCCACCAGCACACAGCCTCACTGGATCTGCCCCACCACCACCCACTGAATCCTACCACACCACCATTTTATTCACATTTTTTAACTTCATTTTTCGCCTTTTTAAAATTTTTTTGCCTTTGTTTCTTCTTTCTCCTATTCCACTCACCCTCTTAGCTCTGACCAGCACATCCTCTCCTTTCCCTCCCATCTGCACCATGCAGTGACTTCCATGCCCCTGAGTGGTAGCAACACTCCCCCGGGCCCCACTTCCACCTCCAGCCCTGCCCCATTGCCCCAGTTTGTTCTGCAAACTACCCATCCCTGCCCCTCCAGCCCCTCTGGACCCACCCTGCTGCACCATACCTGAGTGATGGCCCCACCCACCAGGACAACACGGTGAAAAATATCAAGTCCACAGGCAGGGAAGCAACAAAATGCATCCAGCCTACTTGCCCAGAAATAACCAAATTAAAAAAAAAAAAAGAATGAAACAATCACATCTACATTTAATAAATGAAGAAAATAATTCCTGAATGTCCCAGAGACAGCAGACAATATCAAAACATATTTTAAAAAAAAAAAAAAAAGGAGATGATGGCTCCAGAAAGTGACCAAAATGAAGTACTAGATGACCTTCTGCTAGAAGAAGAGGCACTAGAACTAGGGAATTCAGAACTCTAATATTCAATGTTCTCCAACAGCAGAAGGAAAATGCATAAAAAATAAGAAAACAAATAGACAAAATCATGGAAAAGACAGACAAAAGAATGGAAGAAATCAGAAAAATAATACAGAAACAAAATGCCAAAATAAACAATCAGAAATCAAACAAAACAGCAGTTAAAAATTAAAAAAAATAAACAACCAGATTTGAGAAATGAAAAGTGCAATAGAAGGTTTTATGAGCAAATTTGAAACAATGGACAATAGTGAAATTGAAGACAAATTTTGGATACCATTTTGTTTAAGGAAAAATCCAAGAAAAGGACAAAAAAATAAATAAATACACTCTGAAAATGATGTGGGATACAATCAAAAGCAAAAATTTGCATGTGATTGGAGTTCCAGAACAGGAGGAGAACACAGAAGAAACAGAGAGAATCACTGTAGATTTCCTGACAGAAAACCTCCCTAATGTCATGAAAGATGAAAAGCCGACTATTCAAGAAGCTTAATGAACCTTATGTAGGACAGACTTCAAAAGAAAAACACCAAGACATATCATAATCACACTTGCTAAAACCAAAGACAAAGAAAGAATCCTAAGAGCAACTTGAGAAAAAAGGAAAGTCAGATACAAAGGGGAAACAATAAGATTAAGCTCTGATTACTCAGCAGAAACCATGAAGGCAAGAAGACAACGGGATGACACACATAAAATCTTGAAAGAAAAAACTGCCAACCGAGAATATTATAACCTGCAATATTATAACTCTTGCTCAAATATGATGGAGAAATTAGGACATTTCCAGATAAATAGAAATTAAGGGAATACACAAAAACTGAACCAAACTTAAAAGAATTATTAAAGAGAGTCCTTCAGTTACAGAATCAGCAGCATCAGACAACAACTTCAATCTGGCACATAAGACAGCATCAGTCAGATATCAACCTAGATAACGAAATCTCAAAGATAAAACAAAACTAAAAAACTTGCAAAAGGGAACCAGAGACATCAATCTGTAAATGATAATGTCAGAACAATAAAAAAGGGGAAAAACAGTGTAGCTATAGAACTTTCAAATGGAGAGGAAGTCAAGGCATTAAAATAAAAGTCAAGTAATAAACCCATAACCCAACCAGTGCTGTCGAGTAATAAAACACTGGTTTAAACTTGGGAAGAAGGGGGTAAATTTCAAGGTAACCACAAAGAAAGGTAATAAACCTACTCATCAAAATAAAGAAAAACATAGTCTCAGTAAATACAAAATCTATGAAAATGAAAGACATGAAAAAATATATATATATACAAAGTAATGCAGCACAGAAGAGTAAGAACAAAGAAAACATCAGCACCAGAAAAAAGCACTACAAAACTACAGCAATAATCACACTGAACATAAACAGCTTAAATGTACCTGTAAAAAGGCAAAGAGTGACAGGATGCATTAAAAAAAAAAAAAAACAGCACCCATTAGTATGCTGTCAACAAGAGACATGCCGTAGAAACAAAAACAAACATTTATTAAAAATCAAAGGATGGAAAAAAATATACCAAACAAACAGCTACGAAAAAAGAGCTGGAGAGACTTCTGGCCAATGTGGTGCCATAGACAAAAGCACCATGCCATCCCTCCACATCAAAGGCCTGAAAAACTGAGTAAAACAGAGACAAACGTCAGTCTGGAACCCAAAATGTCAAATGAAGAGATAAAGAACTCAGCCAAACACAGAATGGAATAAGAAACTAACAGAGAACAGAGAGCCAGGAGAGATACGTGTGGAGGTCTTGTATCAGCTAACTCAGCACGGATTCACCATCTTGGACTCCTGTAAGAGATCGGCAGACAGTGAGCATGGGAAAACACCTTCACGGATCTCCCAGCAGGAGACAAAGCACCGGGTAACCAGCATTACACTCGTTCCCACCACCCATCTTCTCCCCGCAGTTCTACCTCTGCATTTCCTGGCTGGCTGCCGTGGCTTGCCAAGCCAAGAAGTGCAGCATTGGTGCCTCTTGGATTCATCCTGCCCACATTGGAGATCAGTGAACAGGGAGCACGGGAAAGCAGCTTCACAAAGTTCCCAGCAAGAGACAGAGTGCCCTGTAACCAGCAATATATGCTTTTGCAACCCCATTCCTTCTCCCCACCCCCCCCCCACCTAGGTCTTCTCTGCTTCCTGCCAGCTGCAGTCTTGTGGCTGAAGGCAACTGCTTTGACCCTGGGCCTCTAGGATTTGCCCAGCCCACATTGGTCGGCTGAGTGCCATTTGTCTCTTGCTAAAATTTTGCTTTTCTCTGTTTCTTTTGGTTTGTTCTGTGCCTCCTACCACCTTCCCTCCTTTCTCTCAAACACCTGGCTCTGTGCCATCTTTTCTTCTTCTTGAAAGGCTGTAACGCACCATTCAACTGGAGAACCACTCCTCTGGCCTGCAATACCATGCTTGTGGGATGCCTGGGGACTCTTTTTTTTTTTTTGCTTTGTTTTATTTTGTTCTGTTTTGTTTTATTAGTTTCTTTGTTTTCTTCTTCTTTTTGTTGCTTGGGAGCCCCTTTTACCAGTCTGCACTACACGGCTTAGGAGCCACTTCCCGAGTCTGTACAGCCGCTGGGGCATTTCTTTTTTCTTTCTCTATTTTTCCTTTCTCTCTTTCTTCATTTCTCAGTTCTCATCTCTCTATACTTATTTTCTTTTCCTGTCTCCTGAAGACCTGGTGCTGTGTGACATCTATACCCCATCTAGCCAGACTATACTGTCCAGCCTGGGAGCCACTTTTTTTGCTTCTTCTTCTTTTTTTCCCCAAATTTTTATCTATTTTTTCTCTTATTTTTTCCTTTTTGTTTTTCTCCATTTCTTGGTTTCTCATCTCTCCATTCCAACAGGAAGCTCCCTTAGCATTCTTTTTGTTTTGGCTCCTGTTTCTCTCTCCTCTCTTTCCTCTTTCCCATACCATATTAGCCCCACACATCACAACCTCCTCCCTCCTTCCTACCTACCTGCACCATGAGATGAATATCACAACCCTAAGCAGCACAGACATGGCCTACAAGAACCTGCCCAGCACTGATTCCCAGCTAACCCTGTTAGCCCTAGTATATGCTACAAACAACCCATCCCAGCCCCTCCCCTTCAGCTGGACCTGCCCTGCTGCACCATAGCTGAGTGACTGGCCCTGTCCATTGGACAAGGAGCTGAAAAGTATCGTGACCAGAGACGAGCAAACAGCAAAGAACGCACAGCCCGACTGCTCAGACATAACCAAATAAAACAAAAAGCAGGACAAACAAATAGATCTAAACCAATAAATGAAGAAATTAACTACTGAATGTCCCAAAGACAAGAGACATTATCAAAACATATTAAGAAAAAGGCAGGATGGTTCCAGTAGGCATCCAAAATAAAACACCGGATGACTTTCCAGTAGAGGAAAAGGCACTAGAACTACCTGACAGGGAATTCAAATTGCTAATATTCAGAGAAATCCAAGAGTTGAAGCAAAAAGCAGACAAAAATAAAGAAAAAATAGACAAATTCATGGAAAAGGCAGATGAATTCATGGAAAATACAGACAAAATAATGGAAGAATTCAGGAAGATCATACAGGAAAAAATGTAAAAAAAAAAAAAAAACAAGTAAAAATCATACAAAAATAACAATTAGAAATCCAAAGGATAAACAAGATTTCAGAGATGGACAGCGTCATAGAAGGGCTGAGGAGAAGGCTTGAAATGATGCAAGACAACCTGTTGACCCGTTGCCGTCAAGTCATTTCCGACTCATAGCGCCCCTATAGGACAGAGTAGAACTGCCCCATAGAGTTTCCAAGGAGCATCTGGTGGATTTGAACCGCCAACCTTTTGGTTAGCAGCTGTAGTTCTTAACCACTACACCACCAGGGTTTCCGATGCAAGACAGGATCAGTGAAATTGAAGACAAACACTTGGATACAACACTGTTTGAGGAAAAATCAGAATGAAGAAAAATGAAGAAACCTTAAGAATTATGTGGGATACAATCAAAAGCAAAACTTCAGGAGCGATTGGAGTTCCAGAACAGAGGAGAAAATGGAAAACACAGAGAGGATCATTGAAAAGATTGCTGGCAGAAAATGTCCCTAATATGAAAGATGAAAAGCTGACCTTCTAAGAAGCTCAACGAACTCCATATAGCACAGGCCCCAAAAGAAAATCACCAAGGCATATCATAAATCACACTCGCTAAAACCAAAGACAAAGGAAAAATCCTGAGAGTAGCTTAAGAAAAATAGAGTCACATACAGAGGAGAAACAATAAGACTAAGCTCTGATTATTTGGCAGAAACCTTTCAGGCAAGAACGCAATGGAATGACAAATACAAAACCTTAGAAGAAAAAAATTGCCAACCAAGAATATATCCTGCAAAACTCTAGTTCAAATATGATGGTGAAATTAGGACATTCCCAGATAAACAGAAATTAAGGGATTGTGTAAAAACCAAACCAAACTTCCAAGAATTATTAAAAGGGATTCTTAGGTCTGAGAACAAACAACATCAGATCACAGCCTGAATCAAGGACACAAGATTGTACCAGCCAGATACCATTTACCAACCTAGGAAATGAACTCTCAATGACTATCCAAAACCAAAAGAATTGTATCAGGGAACCAGAAAGGTTAATATGTAAATGACAACAATGTCAGAACAATAAAAGAGGAAATAAATGGTGTAGATGTAGAACTTTCTGATGGTGAGGAAGGCAAGGCAATACAAAGTAATAATATTAGACTGGTTCAAATCTAGGAAGATAAGGGTAAATTTCAAGGTAACCATACAGAAAGTTAACAAACCTACTCATCAAAATAAAGAAGAAAAAAAAGTCTCAATAAAAACAAAAGAAATGAAAAAGAAATCCACAAACAAAAGGAACTCAGCACAGGAAAGCAAGAGAAACAAAGAAAATGTCAGTAACACAAAAAGAAGCACTATAAAAATGACAGAATAAACAAGTACACTGATTGTAAACAGTCTAAATGCACCCATAAAAAGAGAGTGACAGAATGGTTTTAAAAAAAAAAAAAAAACAGGATCCATCAATATGCTGTCTACAAGAGACATGCCTTAGAAACAAGGATATGAATTTATTAAAAATCAAAGGATGGAAAAAACTATATCAACCAAAGAACTACCAAAAAAGAGCAGGAGTGGCAATACTAATCTCAAACAAAATAGACTTTATCACAAAATCCACCATAAAAGACAAAGAAAGGCACTATATAATGATTCAAGCGACAACCCATCACAAAGACTTAACCATAATAAACATCTATGCACCCAATGACAGGGATCAAAAATACATAAAACAAACTAATAGCACTGAAAATAGAAATTCACGGTTCCACAATAATAGTAGGATACTTCAACACACCACTTCAGTAAAAGACAGAACACCTAGAAAGAAACTCAACAAATATACAGAGTATCTAAAAGGCAAAATCAGCCAACTTGACCTCATAGACATATTTAGAACACTGCACCCAAGAGCTGCAAAGTACACATTCTTTTCCAATGCACAGGGAATATTCTCCAGAATAGACCACATCTTAGGCCACAGAATGACTCTCAACAAAATTCAAAACATTTAAATAATACAAAGTATCTTCTCTGCAAACAACTCCATCAAAGTAGAAATTAACAACAGGAAGAGCAAGGGAAAAAAAAATCAATTACATGGAAACTGAATATCAACTGGCTTAAAAACCGCTGGGTAATAGAAGAAATCAAAGATGGAATAAAAAAAATTCCGAGAATGTAAACACATCATACCAAAACCTTTGGGATACAGCAAAGGCAGTGTTCATGGGTCAATTTATAGCAACAGATGCACACATCAAAAAAGAAGAAAGGGATGAAATCAAAACATTAGCTACACAACTTGAACAAATAGAAAGAGAACAGCAAAAGGAGCCCACAGCCACCAAAAGAAAGGAAATAATAAAGATCAGAAAAGAAACAAATGAAATAGACAATAGAAAAACAACAGAAAGAATCAGCAAAACCAAAAGTTGGTTCTTTGAAAGGATTGACAAAATCAACAAACCACTGGCCAAATTTAAAAAAGAAAAAAAACAAGAGGAAACAAATAACCTAAATAAGAAATGAAATGGGGGACATTACAACAGATCCAACGGAAATAAAAAGAATCATAAAAGAGTATTATGAAAAACTACACTCCAGCAAATTTGAAAACCTAGAAGAAATGGACAAGTTTCTAGAAACACACTCCCTACACAAACTAACACAAAATGATGTTGAAAATCTGAACAGACCCGTAAAAAGAGAAGAGATTAAAAAGGTAAAAAAAAAAAAAAAAGACCAGCACAAATGGCTTCACTGGAGAATTCTACCAAACATTCAGCGAAGAGCTTACACCATTACTACTCAAGCTATTTCATAATAGAGAAAAGGAAGCAAAACTTCCGAATTCATTCTATGAAGCCAGTATAACCCTGATACCAAAATGAGGCAAAGACACCACAAAAAAAGAAGATTACAGACCAATATCTCTCATAAATATACATGCAAAAATTCTCAACAAAATCCTAGCCAGTAGAATTCAGCATCATATCAAAAAAATAATACATCATGACCAAGTAGGATTCATACCAGGTATGCAAGGATGGATCGACATTAGAAAATCAATCAATGTAATCTACCACGTAAATAAAAGGAAAGAAAAGAATCACATGATTATCTCAATCGATGCAGAAAAGGCATTGGACAAAGTCCAACACCCATTCCTGATAAACACTGTCAATACAGTAGGTATAGAAGGGAAATTTCTCAAAGTAATAAAGGGCATCTATGAAAAGACCAACAGCCGACATCATTCTTAATAGAAAGAGGCTGAAAACATTTCCACTGAGAACAGGAACAAGACAAGGTTGCCATTTATCACCACTCCTATTTAACATTGTGCTGGAAGTGCTACCAATAAAACTACAGCAATAAGGCAAGAAAAAGAAAGGGCATCTAAATTGGTAAGGAAGAAGTAAAGCTGCTCCTATTTCTGGATGATATGATCTCACACACAGAAAACACAAAAGACTCTACAAGAACGCTAATGGAACTAATAGAAAGATTTAACAGAGAAGCAGGATACAAGATAAACACAAAAAAATCAGTTGGATCGCTATATACCAATGAAGAGAATGATGAACAGAAAATCAAAAAACAATATAATTTATAACAGCCCCTAAAAAAGTAAAATAATTAGGACTAAATCTAACCAGGGATGTGAAAGACCTATACTAATAAAACAAAATACCACTGCAAGAAACCAAAAAAGATCTACATAAATGGAAAAACTTACCACACTCATGGATGGGTAGACTCAACATTGTGAAAATGACAATTCTACCCAAGGTGATTTACTAATACAATGCAGCCATGATTCCAATACCAACAGCAATCTTTAAAGAGATGGGGAAACTTGTAATTAACTTTATATGGAAAGGGAAGAAGCCCCGGATAAGTAAAGCACTATTGAAGAAGAAGAAGAATAAAGTAGGAGGGCTCACACAACTTGACCTAAAAACCTACTATACAGCTACGGTAGTCAAAACAGCCTGGTACTGGTACAATGACAAATATATTGACCAATGGAACAGAAATGAGAAACCAGATGTAAATACATCCACCTATGGTCACCTGATCTTTGACAAGGGTCCAAAACCCATCAAATGGGGCCAAGACAGTCTTTTTAACAAATGGTGCTGGCAAAACTGGATATCCATCTGCAAAAAAATGGAACAGGACCCATACCTCACACCATATACAAAAACTAATTCAAAAAGGATCAAAGACCTAAATTGTTGTTGTTGTTAGGTGCCGTCAAGTTGGTTCCGACTCATAGCACACTATGCACAACAGAACGAAACACTGCCCGGTCCTGAGCCATCCTTACATTCGTTGTTATGCTTGAGCTCACTGTTGCAGCCAGTGTGTCAATCCACCTCATTGAGAGACTTCCTCTTTTCTGCTGACCCTGTACTCTGCCAAGCATGATGTCCTTCTCCAGGGACTGGTCCCTCCTGACAACATGTCCCAAGTATGTAAGACCCAGTCTCGCCATCCTTGCCTCTAAGGAGCATTCTGGCCACACGTCTTCAAAGACAGACTTGTTTGTTCTTTTGGCAGTCCATGGTATATTCAATATTCTTCACCAACACCACAATTCAAAGGCGTCAATTCTTCTTCAGTCTTCCTTATTCACTGTCCAGCTTTCAGATGTATATGGTGCAACTGAAAATACCATGGCTTGGGTCAGGTGCACCTTAGTCTCCAAGGTGACATCTTTGCTTTTCAAAACTTTAAAGAGGTCTTTTGCAGCAGATTTACTCAATGCAATGCATCTTTTGATATCTTGACTGCTGCTTCCATGGCTGTTGATTGCAGATCCAAGTAAAATAAAATCCTTGACAACTTCAATCTTTTCTCCATTTATCATGATGTTGCTCATTGGTCCATTGTGAGGATTTTTGTTTTCTTTATGTTGAGGTAAAATCCAAACAGAAGGCTGTGGTCTTTGATCTTCATTAGTAAGTGCTTCAAGTCCGCTTCACTTTCAGCAAGCAAGGTTGTGTCATCTGCATAACACAGGTTGTTAATGAGTCTTCCTCCAATCCTGATGCCCCGTTCTTCTTCATATAGTCCAGCTTCTTGGATTATTTGCTCAGCATACAGATTAAAGAGGTATGGTGAAAAATACAACCCTGATGCACACCTCTCCTGAATTTAAACCAATCACTATCCCCTTGTTCTGTCTGAACAACTGCCTCTTGATCTATGTAAAGGTTCCTCATGAGCACAATTAAGTGTTCTGGAATTCTCATTCTTTGCAGTGTTATCCATAGTTTGTTATGATCCACACAGTCAAATGCCTTTGCATAGTCAATAAAACACAGGTAAACATCCTTCTGGTATTCTCTGTTTTCAGCCAGGATCCATCTGACATCAGCAATGATATCCCTCGTTCCACGTCCTCTTCTGCAACCAGCCTGAATTTCTGGCAGTTCCCTGTCAAAATAGTGCTGCAGCCATTTTTGAATGATTTTCGGCAAAATTTTGCTTGTGTGCGATATTAATGATATCGTTCTATAATTTCCACATTCAGTTGGATCACCTTTCTTAGGAATAGGCATAAATATGGATCTCTTCCAGTCAGTTGGCCAGGAAGCTGTCTTCCATATTTCTTGGCATAGATGAGTGAGCACCTCAAGTGCTGCATCTGTTTGTTGAAACATCTCAATTGATATTCCATCAATTCCTGGAGCCTTGTTTTTCGCCAATGCCTTCAGAGTAGCTTGGACTTCTTCCTTCAGTACCATCGGTTCCTGATCATATGCCACCTCTTGAAATGGTTGAGTATCAACTAATTCTTTTTCGTATAATGACTCTGTGTATTCCTTCCATCTTCTTTTGATGCTACCTGCATCATTTAATATTTTCCCCATGGAATCCTTCACTATTGAAACTTGAGGCTTGAATTTTTTCAATTCTTCCAGCTTGAGAAACACTGAGCATGTTCTTCCCTTTTGGTTTTCCATCTCCAGCTCTTTGCACATGTCATTATAATACTCTACTTTGTCTTCTTGAGATGCCCTTTGAAATCTTCTGTTCCGTTCTTTTACTTCATCAATTCTTCCTTTTGCTTTAGCTGCTCAACGCTCAAGAGCAAGTTTCAGGGTCTCGTCTGACATCCATCTTGGTCTTTTCTTTCTTTTCTGTCTTTTCAATGACCTCTTACTTTCTTCATGGATGATGTCCTTGATGTCATTCCACAACTCTTCTGGTCGTCAGTCACTAGTGTTCAATGTGTCAAATCTGTTCTTCAGATTGCTTCTAAATTCATGTGGGATATGCTCAAGGTCATATTTTGGCTCTCGTGGACTTGCTCTGATTTTCTTCAGTTTTAGCTTGAACTTGCATATGAGGAATTGATGGTCTGTTCCACAGTCTGTCAGTTTGTCATACTGTGGGAGCTTGTGTGTTGCTGTGAAGCTGGAAGCTATGCCACCAGTATTCAGATACCAGCAGGGTCACACATGGAAGACAGGTTTCAGCTGAGCTTCCAGACTAAGACAGACTAGGAAGAAGGGCCTGGTAGTCTAATTCTGAAAAGCATTAGCCAGTGAAAAACTTAAGAATAGCAGCAGAACATTGTCTGATATAGTGCTGGAAGATGAGCTCCCCCAGATTGGAAGGCACTCAAAAGATGACTGGGGAAGAGCTGCCTCCTCAAAGTAGAGTTGACCTCAATGACGTGGATGGAATAAAGGTTTCAGGACCTTCATTTGCTGATGTGGCATGACTCAAAATGAGAAGAAACAGCTGTAAACATCCATTAATGATCAGAACCTGGAATGTACAAAGTATGAATCTAGGAAAATTGGAAATCATCAAAAATGAAATGGAACACATAAACATCTATATCCTAGGCATTAGTGAGCTGAAATGGACTGGCATTGGCCATTTTGAATCCGACAATCATACAGTCTACTATGCTGGGAATGACAACTCGAAGAAGAATCGCATTGCATTCATCGTCAAAAAGAACATTTCAAGATGTATCCTGAAGTATAACGCTGTCTGTGATAGGATAATATCCATACACCTACAAGGAGACTAGTTAATACGACTATTATTCAAATTTACGCACCAACCGCTAGGGCCAAAGATGAAGAAATAGGAGATTTTTATCAGCTGTTGCAGTCTGAAATTGATCGAATATGCAATCAAGATGCATTGATAAGTACTGATGATTGGAATGTGAACGTTGGAAACAAAGAAGAAGGATCAGTAGTTGGAGAATATGGCCTTGGTGATAGAAACAATGCCAGAGATCGAATGATAGAATTTTGCAAGACCAATGACTTCTTCATTGCAAATGCCTTCTTTCACCAACATAAATGGCGACTATACACATGGACCTCGCCAGACGGAACACACAGAAATCAAATTGACTACATCTGTTGAAAGATCTAAATACAAGCCAAAAACTATGACGTTCATAGAAGAAAAAGTAGCATCAATGCTAGAGGCCCTAATACATGGCATTAACAGGACACAGACCATAACCAACAACACAGAAACTCCAGGAGATAAGCTAGATAACTGGGATCTTCTAAAAATTAAACACTTTTGCTCATTGAAAGACTTCCACAAAAGAGTAAAAAGACAATCTACAGAGTGGGGAAAAAAAATTCACTATTACAAATTACACAAAGGTCTAATCTCGAAAATCTACAAGAAAATCCAACACCTCTAGAACAAAAGGAAAAATAATCCAATTTAAAAGGAAATGAACAGACACTTCACCAAAGACTGTCACACGGCCAACAGACACATGAGGAAATGCTCGCGATGACTAGCCATAAAAGAAATGCAAATCAAAACAAAAATGAGATACCATCTCAGCCTGGCATTACTGGCACAAACCAAAAAATAGGAAATAACCAATTCTGGAGAGGCTGCAGGGAGATTAGAACTCTTATGCACTGCCGGTGGGAATATAAAATGATACAACCGTTTTGGAAAACGATATGGTGCTTCCTTAGAAAGCTAGAGATAGAAATACTATATAATGGAGCAATCCCACTCCTAGGAATATATCCTAGAGAAATAAGACTTGTCACATGAATAGACATATGCTCACCCATGTTTATTGCAACTTTGTTCACAATAGCAAAAGATGGAAACAACCTAGGTGCCCATCAACAGATGAATGGATAAAAAAAACTGTGGTACATACACACAATGGAGTATTATGTAATGATAAAGAATGATGAATCTGTGAAGCATCTCATAATATGGATGAATCTGGAGGGCATATGCTGAGTGAAGTAAGTCAATCACAAACAGACAAATATTGTATGAGACCACTACTGTAAAAACTCATGAAAAGGTTTACATACAAATGAAAGTCTTTGATGGTTATGAGGGAGGGAAAGGGTGGATATGGAAAAATAGGAAATAGACAACAGATGAGCTGTAACTTAGGTGAAGGGTAAGACACTACACAGTACTGGAGAAGCCAGCACAATTTGTACAAGTTCATGGAAGCACCATAGACACACCCACAGTCCCTAAGGGACCGAATTGCTAGGCTCAGGGCTATGGGGACCATGGTCTCAGGGAACATCTAGATCAATTGGCAAAACATAGTTTGTAACATATGTGTTCTACATTCTACTTTGGTGAGTAGCATCTGGGGTCATAAAAGCCTGTGAGCAGCCATCTAGGATACTCCACTGGTCTTACCCCTTCAAGAGCAAGGAAGAATGAAGGAAAAAAAAGGTACAAGGGAAATATTAGTCCAAAGAACTAATGAGCCACATCTACCACGGCCTCTATTAGACTGAGTCCAGTAAAACTAGATGACGCCTGGCTACCAACACTGACTGCTTTGACAGGGATCACAATAGACAGTCCCGGACAGAGCTAGAGAAAAATTTAGAAAAAAATTCTAACTCAAAAAGAAAGACCACCCTTGCTGACGTGACAGAGGCTGGAGAAATCCTGAGAGTATGGCCCCTGGACACCCTTTCAGCTCAGTAATGAAGTCACTCCTGAGGTTCACCCTTTAGTCAAAGATTGACAGGCCCATAAAACAAAATGAGACTAAACAGGCACACCAGTCCTGGGACAAGGAGTAGAAGGCAGGAAAGGACAGGAAAGCTCGTAATAGGAAACCCAAGGTCCAGAAGAGAGTGTTGAGATGTGGTGGGACTGTTAACCAATGTCATAAAACAATATGTGTATTAAAAAAAAAAAAAGAGCAGGAGTGGCAATACTAATCTCATACAAAATAGGCTTTATCACAAAATCTACCATATAAGACAAAGAAGAACATTAAATAATGATTAAAGGGACAATCCACCATGAAGACATAACCATAATACACACCCAATGACAGAGCTCCAAAATACGTAAAACAAACTCTAACATCACTGGAAAGAGAAATTGATAGCTCCACAATAATAGTAGAAGACTTCAATACATCACTCTCAGTAAAGAACAGAACATCTAGAAAGAAATTCAGCAAAGATACAGAAGATCTTGACCTCATAGACTTATATAGAACACTCCACACAACAGCAGTAAAGTACACATTTTTTTCAACATACGTGGAACAACCTCTAGAATAGACCACACCTTAGGCCAGAAAACAACCCGCAACAAATCCAAAGCATTGAGATAATACAAAGTACCTTCTCTGATCGCAATGCCATCAAAGTAGAAATTAACAACAGGAAGAGCAAGGAAAAAAAATCAAATATGTGGAAACTGAATAGCACTATACTTAAAAACCACTGGGTAATAGAAGAAATCAAAGATGGAATAAAAAAATACCTAGAATCAAATAAACACACCATACCAAAACCTTTGGAACACAACAAAGGTAGTGCTCAGAGGTCAATTTATAGCAATAGATGCACACATCAAAAAAGAAGAAAGGGACAAAATCAAAACATTAGCTACACAACTTGAACAAATAGAAAGAGAATAGCAAAAGAAGCCCACAACCTCCAGAATAAAGGAAATAATAAAGATCAGAGCAGAAACAAATGAAATAGAGAATAGAAAAACAATAGAGAGAATCAATAAAACCAAAGTTGGTTCTTTGAAAGGATCAACAAAGTCGACAAACCATTGGTCAAATTAACAAAAGAAAAAGAGTAGAGGACGCAAATAACCCAAATAAGAAATGAAAGAGGGGACATTACAAAAGACCCAACTGGAATAAAAAGGATCATAAAAGAGTCTTTATGAAAAACTATACATAAACAAATTTGAAAGCCTAGAGGAAATGGACAAATTTCTAGAAACACTCTACCTACCCAAACACAAATTGAAGTTGAAAATCTGAACAGACCCCTAACAAGAGAAGAAACTGAAATGGTAATTAAAAAAAAAAAAAAAAAAAACTGCCAACAAAAAAAGCCCTGGACCAGGTGCCTTTACTGGAGAATAGTACCAAACATTCAAAGAAGAGCTTATACCAGTACTACTCAAGCTATTTCAGAACATAGAAGAGGAAGAGGTACTTCCAAATTCATCCTATGAAGCTGGTATAACACTGATACCAAAACAAGGCAAAGACACCACAAAAAAAGAAAATTACAGACCAATATCTCTCACGAATATAGATGCAAAAATTCTCAACAAAATCCTAGCCAACAGAATTCAGCATCATATCAAAAAAATAATACATCATGACCAAGTGGGATTCATATCAGGTATGTGAAGATGGTTCAACATTAGAAAATCAATCAGTGTAATCCACCACATAAATAAAAGAATCACATGATCATCTCAATCAATGCAGAAAAGGCATTGGATGAGATCCAACACCCATTCCTGATATTAAAAAAAAAAAAAAAAAAACTCTTGATAAAATAGGGATAAAAAGGAATAGAAATAATAAAGGGCATCTATACAAAACCAACAGCCAACATCATCCTTCCTGGAGAGAAGCTGAAAACATTTCCCTTGAGAACAGGAACAAGACAAAGTTGCCATTTATCACCACTCCTATTTAACATTGTGCTGGAAGTCCTAGCTAGAGTAATAAGACAAGAAAAAGAAATAAAGGGCATCCAAACTGGTAAGGAAGAAGTAAAACTGTCCCTTTTTGCAGATGATATGATACTATACATAGAAAACCCAAAAGACTTCATAAGAAAACTGCTGAACTAATAGAAAGATTTAACAGAACAACAAGATATAAGATAAACATAAAAAAACCAGTTGGATTCCTGATAAAGAGAACTATGAAAAGGAATTCAGGAAAACAATACCATTTATACAGGCCCTAAAAAACTAAAATATTTTGGAATAAATCTAACAAGGAATGTAAAAGACCTATGCAAATAAAACTACAAAACACTACTGCAAGAAGCCAAAAGAGACCTACATAAATGGAAAAATAAACCATGCTCATGGAGAGTTAGACTTAACATTGTGAAAATGTCAATTCTATCAAAAGAAATATACAAATGTACTACAATCCTGATTCAAATACTAACAGCATTCTTTAAAGAGATTGAAAAACTAATCATTAACTTTATATGGAAAGGGAGGAGGCCCAAGATAAGTAAAGCACTACTGAAGAAGAAGAAAGGAGGACTTGCACTACCTGACCTCAGAACCCACTATACAGCTACGATAGTTGAACCAGCATGGTACTGGTACAACAACAGGCACTGAACAGTGGAACAGAATTGAGAACGTAGATATAAAATCCATCCATCTACAGTCACCTGGTTTTTGTCAAAGTCCGAAGTCTATCAAATGGGGAAAAGACAGTCTTTTTATATGCTGCTGGCAAAACTGCATGCCCATCTGGAAAAAAAAAAAAAATGAAACAGGACCCATACCTCATACCATACACAAAAACTAGCACAAAATGGATCAAAGACCTAAATATAAAACCAAAAACTACAAAGATTATAGAAGAAAACATAGGGTCAACTCTAGAGGCCCTAATACACAGCATTAACAGGATACAAACTATAAATAACAATACACAAACACCAGAAGATAAGCTAGATAACTGGGATGTTCTGAAAATTAAACACACACTCATCAAGACTTTGCCAAAAGAGTAAAAAGAGAAGCAACAGGCTGGAAAAAAATTTTTGACTATGACGAATCCAACAAAAGTCTAATCTCAACAATGTATAGGAAAAGCCAAGACCTCTACAACAGAAAGACAAATAATGTAATTAAAAAATGAGCAAAGGATATGAACAGACACTTCACCAAATAAGATACTCAAGCAGCTAAGAGGAAATGCCACTAGTCATTAGAGAAATGGAAATCAAAACTGCAATGAGATACCATCTCACCCCAACATTACTAGCACGAATCAAAAAAACAGAAAATAACAAATGCTGGAGAGGCTATGAGAGATGAGAACTCTTATGCATTGATGGTGGGAATGCAGAAATGGTACAACCATTTTGGAAAATGATATGGCAATTCCTTAAAAAGCTAGACATAGAAATACCATATGATCCAGCAATTCTAGGAATATACACTAGAGAAATAAAAGCGGCCACATGAATAGACATACGCACACCTATGTTTATTGTAGCATGGTTCACAACGGCAAAGAGATGGAAACGACCTAGGTGCCCATCAACTATGGTACATACACACAATGGAATACTAAACAACAATGACGAATCTTCAACGCATCTAACAATATGGATGAATCTGGAGGGCATTATGCTGAGTGAAATAAGTCAATCACAAAAGGACAAATATTGTATGAGACCACTACTATAAAAACTCAAGAAAAGGTTTACCTAGAAAAAGAAACAATCTTTGATGGTTACAGGGGAGGGGAGGGGTGAGAGGGAAAAACACTAAATATACAATAGATGAGAGATAACTTTGGTGAAGGGTAAGACAGTACACAATACTGGGGAAGTCAGCACAAATTGTCCAAGACAAGGTCATGGAAGCTCCATAGGACACATCCAAACTCCCTGAGGAACCTAATCACTGGGTTGAGGGCTGTGGGGACCATGGCCTCGGGGAACATCCAGCTTAACTGGCATAACACAGTTTATAAAGAAAATGTTCTACATTCTACTTTGATAAGTAGTGTCTAGGGTCTTAAAAGGAGGGTCTTAAAAGCTTATGAGCATCCATCTAAGATACTTCACTGGTCTCACCCCTTCTGGAGCAAGGGAGAATGAAGAAAACCAAAGACACAAGGAAAAGATTAGTCAAAGAGTCTAATGGACTACAACTACCACAGCTTCCAACAGACTGAGCCCAGCACAACTAGATGGTGGCCAGCTACCACCACCAACTGCTCTGATAGGGATCACAATAGAGGGTCCCAGACAGAGCTGGAGGAAAATGAAGAACAAAATTCTAACTCACAAAAAAATAAAAAATAAATAAGGCTTACCAGTCTGACAGACTGGAGAAGCCCCAAGAGTATGGCATCAGACACGCTTTTAGCTCAGTAGTAATGTCACTCCTGAGGCTCACCCTTCAGCCAAAGATGAGACAGGCCCATAAAACAAAATGAGACTAAATGGGCACACCAGTCCAGGGACAAGCATGAAAAGGCAGGAGGGGACAGAAAAACTGATAAAGGGGAACCCAAGTTTGAGAACAGCAAAGAGGTTGTCATGTTGTGGGATTGGCAACCAATGTCACAAAACAATATATGTATTAATTGTTTAATGAGAAACTAGTTTGCTCTGTAAACATTCATCTAAAGTACAATTTAAAAAAATAAAAAATAAGTAAATAAAATTAACTTGGAAGCCAAAAAAAAAAAAAAATGGAAAAGGTGATCAACTTCACAAGTCATCAGGGAAATGTAATACCCCTGCACACTCCCAGCACAGCTGTGAGGGAGTCAATTCCTGGGTGATGAAAATGGTTAAGTGACTACTTACCGAAAGATTGGAGATTCAAACCCACCTTGGAAATAAGGCTTGGTGATATCCTTCTGAAAGGGGCCACAGCCCTGAAAATCTATGAAGCACAGTTCTACTGTGCAACACATGGAGTCACCATGTTCGAATCGACTCAAAGCCAACTGTTATTGTTGTTGTTAGGTGCCATCAAGTTGATTCTGACTCATAGTGACCCTGTGTACAAGAGAACGAAACAGTGCCCTGTCCTGCTCCATCCTCACAATCATTGTTATGCTGAAGCCCGTTGTTGCAGCCACTGTAGTCAGTCCATCTCATTGAGGGTCTTCCTCTTTTTCACTGACTCTCTGCTTTACCAAGCATGATGACTTTCTCCAGGAAATGATCCCTCTTGACAACATGTCCAAAGTGTGTGAGACATATAAGGAGACTTCTAAGGAGCATTGTTCCAAGAGAGATTTGTTCGTTCTTTTGGCAGTACATGGTATATTCAATATTCTTCTCCAACACCACAATTCAAAGGTGTCAGTTCTTCTTTGGTCTTCTTTATTCATCATCCAGCTTTCACATGCATAGGAAGTGGTTGAAAACACCATGGCTTGGGTCAGACACAACTTAGTCTTTAAGGTGATATCTTTGCTTTTCAACTCTTTAAAGAGGTCTTTTGCAGCAAATTTGCCCAGGGCAATGCGTCTTTTGATTTCTTGACTGCTGCTTCCATGGGTGTTGATTGTGGATCCAAGTAAAATGAAATCCTTGACTACTTCAATCTTCTCTCCACTTATCATGATGTTGTTTATTGGTCCAGTTGTGAGGATTTTTGTTTTCTTTATGTTGAGGTGCAATCCATACTGAGGGCTGCGGTCTTGGATCTTCATCAGTAAGTGCTTCAAGTTCTTTCCACTTTCAGCAAGCAAGGTTGTGTCATCTGCGTAATGCAGGTTGTTAATGAGTCCTCCTCCAGTCTTGATGCCCCCTTCTTCTTCATATAGTCCAGTTTCTCGGATTGTTTGCTCAGCATACAGACTGAATAGGTATGGTGAAAGGATACAACCCCGGCACACACCTTTCATAACTTTAAACCATGCAGTATCCCCTTGTTCTGTTCAAACGACTGCCTCTTGATCTATGTACAGGTTCCTCATGAGCACAATTAAGTGTTCTGAAATTCCCATTCTTCGCAATGTTATCCATAATTTGTTATGATCCACACAGTCGAATGCCTTTGCATATAAAACATATGTAAACATCCTCTGGTATTCTCTGCTTTCATCCATGATCCATCTGACATCAGCAATGATATCCCTGGTTCTGCACCTTCTTCTGAATTTGGCTTGAATATCTGGCAGGTCCCTGTAGATATACTGCTGCAGCTGCTTTTAAATGATCTTCGGAAAAATTTTACTTGCAAGTGATATTAATGATATTGTTTGATAATTTCTGCATTCAGTGGGATCACCTTTCTTGGAAATAGGCATAAATATAGATCTCTTCCAGTCAATTGTCCAGGTAGCTGTCTTCAAAATTTCTTGGCATAGACGAGTGAGTACTTCCAGAGCTGCACCCATTTGTTGAAACAGCTCAATTGGTATTCTGTCAGTTCCTGGAGACTTGTTTTTTACCAATGCCTTCAGTGCTGCTTGGATGTCTTCCTTCAGTACCATTGGTTCCTACTCATATGGTACCTCCTGAAATGGTTGAATGTCAACAATTCTTTTTGGTGTAGTGACTTTGTGTATTTCTTCCATCTCCTTTTGATGCTTCTTGAGTTGTTTAATATTTTACCCATAGAATCCTACAGTATTGAAACTCGAGGCTTGAATTTTTTTCTTCAGCTCTTTCAGCTTGAGAAATGCAGAGAATGTTCTTCCCTTTTGATTTTCCATCTCCAGGTCTATAGTTTACTTTGTCTTCCGGACCAGACCTTTGAAATCTTCTGTTCAACTCTTTTACTTCATCATTTCTTCTTTTTGCTTTAGCTACTCTATCTTCAGGAGCAAGTTTCAGAGTCTCTTCTGACACTCTTTTTGGTCTTTTCTCTCTTTCCTGTCTTTTTAACGACCTCTTGCTCTCTTCACTGATGATGTCCTTGATGTCATTCCACAACTTCTCTGGTCTTTGGTCATTAGTGTTCAACACGTTAAATCTACTCTCGAGATGGACTCTAAATTCAGTGGGATATACTCGAGGTCATACTTTGGCTCTTGCGGACTTGTTCTAATTTTCTTCAACTTCAACTTGAACTTGCATATGAGCAATTGATGATCTGTTCCACAATAGGCCCCTGGCCTTGTTCTGACTGATGATAATGAGCTTTTTCCATCATCTCTTTCCACAGATGTAGTCAATTTGATTTCTTCGTATTCCACCTGGCAAGGCCCATGTGTATAGTCGCCGTTTATGGTGGTAAAAAAAGGTATTTGCAATGAAGAAGTCATTGGTCTTGCAAAATTCTATCATGCAATCTCAGGCGTTGTTTCTATCATCAAGGCCATATTTTCCAACTACTGATTCTCCTTCTTTGTTTCCAAGTTTCACTTTCCAAACTCCAGTAATTATCAATGCATCCTGATCGCATGTTTGATCAATTTCAGACTGCAGAAGTTGGTAAAAATCTTCTATTTCTTCATTTTTGACCTTAGTGGTTGGTGCCTAAATTTGAATAGTCGTATTAACTGGTTTTCCTTGTAGGTGTGTGGATATTTTCCTATCACTGACAGCATTGTACTTCAGGATAGATCTCAAAATGTTCTTTTTGACAATGAATGCAACACCATTCCTCTTCAATTTGTCATGCCCGATATAGTAGACCATATGATTGTGGTTCAAAATGGCCAAAGCCTGCCCTTTTTAGCTCACTAATGCCTACGGTATCCATGTTTATGCATTCCATTTCATTTTTGACAACTTTCAATTTTCCTAGATTCATACATCGCACATTGCACATTCCAATTATTGATGGATGTTTGCAGCCGTTTCTTCGCATTTTGAGTCATGCCACATCAGCAAATGAAGGTCCTAAAAGCTTGACTCCATCCACATCATTAAGGTCCTCACTACTTTGAGGAGGCAGCTCTTCCCCAGTCATCTTTTAAGTGACTTCCAACCTGAGGGAATCATCTCTGGCACTATATCAAACAATGTTCTGCTACACTATTCACAAGGTTTTCACTGGCTAAATCTTTTCGGAAGTAGACTGTTGGATCCTTCTTCCTAGTCTGTCTTAGTCTGGAAGCTTGACTGAAACTTGTCCACCATGGGTGACCCTGCTGGTATTTGAATACTGGTGGCATAGTTTCCAGCATCATAGAAACAGGCAATACCCCACAAAACGCAAAACTCACAGACAGGTCAAAGCCAACTGGCATATATACCTGTCTGGTTTCCTTTCTCTAGCAGCCCTGACCCTTCACTAAGACTAGGGGATCTTGTTAAAATGCAAATTTTGGTTCACACTGCACTAACTCTTCATCTGTCTGTACCATCTCCCAGCATCACACTGTGAGTGCCCTGAAGGCACAGGCTCATTCCTTTTACTTCTGTAACCCCAGTACCTAAAAAAAATAGCACAGTATTTATACCATGGAAAGCTCAGGGGAAAAAACAAGCTTGTTCTTCACTTAAAAATAAATTTATCAGCATGTTTTTCACAGGGTGATATTGATACATAGCCAGTCAAATCAACATTCTCATCTTACCTAGTTTATCTGATGAGGATAGCTTCATAGGCCCTGGTGTACTTTGAAGGAACACTGGTAGAACTGCGGTTAAAGTGCTTGGCTCCTGATCAAAAGATCAGCAGTTTAAACCCACCAGCTACTCCATGGGAGAAAGATGTGACTGTCTGCTTCCCTGAAGATTTACAGTCTTGAAAACCCTGTGGGGCGAATCTACTCTGTCCTACATGGTCATTATGAGTCGGAATTGACTTGATGGCATTGGGTTTAGTTTGATTTGGTTGATGTGCCTTGAACCCCATTCATAGCTAGGCCACCACAAAATGTAGTTAAGAAGCATGGTAGAAAAATCAGATTTTCTCTTTTGTTGATTTTGACAAGTGCATTCATACACCTGGCATTCTGTGCAATGGAATTTCAGGCATTACAAAAGCAAAAAGAGAGGCAATGGCCTAGGAAGAAAATAGAGATGAAAAGGACATGTCACAATTTATCAATATGTGAGTATCAGCACCCTCACTTTGTTGATGGAACAAAGTACTACCAAGGACTCTTGAAAGAAGTTTGCTGGCTCAGGGTAGGTACACAAAAAGACAGAGAGGCCTATTTATTCTTTTTGTTATCAAATACATTTTTATTTTCCTGTTAAGTTTAAAAAGAGATTTCTAACTCTTCTTTTTCTATAAAATTTGCTCTGATCCCTCTGATCAGAACAAAGATGGAGCCCCCCCAAAATGGGAGATGATTTCAAAAGAAACTTCACACTGGTGCTTAATGCAAGAATTAGTCCCTTAGCACAAACTCAAAAAGAGAAAATGTATGGGAATGTGTTGGCCTTTGCCCTTGGTGACTGTACACATGTTTAATTTTTCTAGTTGATGTTCATGAAAATTTTGATTTTATGTACTCTTACATGCTAAAGTAAAACATATCTTAAATCAGCTGCCAGTACCTTCACTAAGTGAAAAGCATAAATGAAAAAAATTTAATGAAATGCTGCAATACGTATATCACCACCCCAAAACAACACCATGTCACAAGGTACTTGCCTTAATTTGAATGTAGTATAGGATATAGGAAATTACTCTCAATAATGTAAATGAAAAAGTTTCAAACTTGAGGCACTCATGCCACACATAAGAATGACAGGGCCAACATGCATTCCCAGGAAGCAAAAGGTCAGGGTGTAAACCATTTGTTCATGGGAAGAATGTGTTAAAATGTAAACAATTTGTTCCCAGGAAGTATGTGTTCATAACTATAATCATGTATAAACGAACGAGCTGGCACCACTCACCAAGGTGGTAACTCACTCCTTCATAGCCAAGTGGCTGATCTTTACACTTCAAAGGGCTTTGAGGTGAAGCTGATATTATCTATAGTCAATCAATCATTAATCCCCTAACTTTTCTTCATTCTCTGTATGTATAGACCCCTCTCTTCACTTGAACAGCAAAGTGTTTTGTACTTTTACCTAGCACTGCCTAGCTCAAGCTGTGTTGTTCCTCAATAAAACTCTTTTTCTTTCATTTCTAACAGAGTGTAGGATTTTCTTCTTTGACTTTTTAGGGTCAGAAGTAGAATTTCAGAGATGCATTATCTTTGACCATCCCCGGGGCATCTGGACACACACACAATACCTACTGAGCTGCTTTGGGCTCTCACTTTTGGTGTGATTAATTACTTTCGTGTGTGACCTTTCTAGCAATGGTCTTGTAACTCCCACCCAGGTGATTGGGCGGGACTGTGTGATAGGATAATTGTAGCCCACCAAAGGGAAGGGTCAGTTTTTCTTTAAAAAAAAAAAAGCCAATTCCAGAGCAGAGAGAAGGATCCTACCTCCTCCAAGGAAGAACAGCCAGGAGCAGAGATCACGACCTTTGAATTCAGGATTCCTGTGCTGAGAATCTCCTAGAAGCAGGAAACCAATAGAGAGAACAAGTTGTAACCCTGAAGATGGTGAGAAGCAGTGGTAGCAGAGACTCAGCAACAGGAGACAGTTCAGTGGGCTTCCTCAGAGAGAAAGATGAGTGCCTTTGGGCAGAGGCCTAGGGCCAGGGAGAAGCATACCTGCGAGCACAGTTGGGAAGAGGCTGTACTGATGGAAGAACGGTATCCTGAGTGCTTCTGAGACTGAATTGCAGCTGTTACTTCCCTAATAAACCCCATAATTCTGAGCATGGTCTGTGAAGTCTGTGTGGCCGTTGCAATGAATTATTGAGCCCAGCAGAGAAGTAAACAGTGCTGTGCGAGGGACAATTGATGTCAGAATTAGTAAAGATGATGGAGAGAGGGGTCTTGTCTGGCCCCTGCCTCATGGGAATCAGCCTTGGGCTGTTGATCTTAGTTCTCTTTTCACCTTGTGAAGTTACAGAAGGTCAGACATCTCCCCCATGCCTTTTTTACACCACTTCTGCGAATTCTCAGGAATCATTTATGGTTAAAAAAACTTCTTGAATCTGAGCTCTGCTCCCTTGCGTTGCTAGCTCTTCAAGTTTTATTGTGTATTTGTTTTGGTTATTGCAAGTAAAAGTTGGTTTGTTGTTACTGTCATTATACACTGAGAAAAGCCCTGTCTAAAGGAGATTTGGAGCCAACTTCTGGGACTCCTGCTCACTGCATAAGCAAGCATTATGGCCTTTGATCATGAATGTTCTTGTCTATCTGGCTTAACCTCACCTGAGACAGTTTTGAAAAATCAGTTGCCACTCTGGAGTTCTTTTGATCTAAGTTAACTTCCCTGGACAGTAAATTAGAGAACTGAGGCTCACAGATTAAACAGTTCCAGTAGGATGCTTATTATTGATTGGCATATTGAAGTCTCTAAAAGACCCCAAGATGGTAAAATTGCTTTCCTGAAAGACACTGTCTCTAAATTAACTGAGCAAAATAAAGAATTACCATGCCAACTTCAACTTCCACCCTTTCTGTTCCCCTGCTGCTGTTACCTCTTTATAACCTCCTTTGTCATCCTACTCCTCTGATAATACTTTCTGACTTCCCTTTTTTCCCTAAAAAACCAGAAAATAAACCCTTGCCTGAAATGCCCTTTAAAATTTACACCAACAGTAATGCTGAAGACTTCCCTTATATCACTTTTGCCTCATGGACACACTCAGAATTACATAACATCGTGAAAGATTTTCCTAAATTCTGTGAAGACCCCAACAAATTTGCTGAAGAATTTAAAATCCTTGTTGTAGACTACCATACTGGACTCCTTGACTTTTATCAGCTTGTTCACATGATTACTAGCCCAAGAGAAGCTAAATTATGGCTAGAACAGGCAACATGGAATGACCCCAAGGAAAGCTTAGCCTTAAATACTGATAAAACAGTCACCAAGCTGTTGGAAGACTCTTGGGACGTGAGTAAAAAATTGCTAGAGGCTATCCCAACAGCCTTTCCTCCACTAATTGACTGGACTAAAATTCACTCTTGTAAACAAAATAGAAATGAAAGTGTTTATGATTCTCAGACTCAGCTGCTCCAGTTTTCCAAACACTCTGTCCTCCATTTAACCATGCCTAGTGCCTCCCACTCGATGGCACTGGGTTTTTTTCTGGGTTCTCACATCTTAAAACTAAGATTCAGCCTTAGTAAAGCAGCATCAATTAGACTGAGAGAGAGCTCCTACTGTTGAGTTAACCAACTTAAGGTTACAAATTTATCCAGACTCTTGAAGTCCAAATGATTTCTGAGGCTAATAAATTAATGGCCCTTCAGTTTCAACAATTGCAATCTCCCAGTCAAAAGAAAAATGCTAGACCATTGGAATGGCACAAAGGCAGGTACTTGTCACTATTGTAAAAAACCTGGCCATTGGAAAAATGAATGCTATAAGTTAAAAAATAAACAAAAGACTAACATAAAAAAAAAAATAGCCCTCCTTAAAAAATCCTACAAGTCTGATTTAGAATGAAGAGGCTCCAGGGACTTTTCCTGTGGTGGCTTTTGATACTAAGGAAAAAGTATTTTATTTATTAATGGAGAAACTTACCAATTTTTAATTGACACCAGAGTCACCCTGTGTGTTATTAACCCCACCTGTTTACAAAAGCCCCTGCCCCAGAGTACTAAAACCTCAAAAGTAGTGGAGGTCACCAGTTAGGAACAGATGTTGATTCATTCCCAACCTGTTCCGATATCACTTGGTTCTACTGAAGATTTACACCTTTTTTTTTTTTTTTTTTTTGGCTCAATTCTGATACCCCTGTCAATCTATTGGGAATAGGTCTTTTGTCCAAATGGAATTGTCATTTGCAATTTAATAAAAAGGGAGAAATATTATTGAGTCTTCCTGATATCCCCAAGCCAACAGAGACAGGCTCTGAATTAGATAATAGTCAGGAAGAGGCCATTTGCTATATGCAAGCATTTGTCATGTCTCTCCAAAATTCAACTCAACCTAGTCCTTTCCTCTCTCACATTTTCACTTAGTTCTTGAAAATTTATGGGACACCACATCCACAGACGTATGTTGAGTTTTGTCAGCTAAGTTGATTAAAATTCAAATAGATTTATCTAAACCTCTGCCAAAAATTTCCCAGTATCCACTCAAACAAGAAACAAAAGAAGGACTAGCTCCCATAATACAAGGTTTCCTTTCTAATGGTTCAATTGTTCCTTGTAGCAACCCTTGTAATACTCCTGTTCTTCCAGTTAAAAAAACAAATAGTAGGGGCTGAATATTTGTTCAAGATTTGGGTGTGATCAACCGTATTGTTATTCCTAGATTCCCAGTAGTCCCTAATCCTCATTTATTACTTTCCAGCATCCCTTCAGATGCAATTCATTTTATGGTTGTGAATCTTTGCAGTGTCTTTTTCAGCATTCCTGTGCATTCTGAAAGTCAATATTTGAATATTTGGGAAAATTAACAATTTACCTGGACTGTAATGCCCCAAGGATTTACTGAATCTCCCACCTATTTTTCTCAGATTCTGCATGAAGATTTGCAGCCTCTACAGTTTACAAACAAATCCACATTGCTGCAATTCATTGATAATTTGCTAGTTCTCTCAACCTCCCAGCAGGCATGCCTTGACCACAGTGTAGCTTTATTAAAATATCTGGCTGCAGGCAGACATAAAGTTTCCAAAGAAAAATCAGAATTAGCTCAGCCTTCCATTAAATATTTTGGCCACCTTATTTCTGCAGAAGGCATCTGTACTGATCCTTAATGGAAAGAAGCTATTCTTGTCTTTCCTATACCCAAAACAAAGAAACATCTACAAGGGATTCTAGGACTCTGTGGCTATTGTCAAACCTGTACATTACCACCTGGATATTTCCTTATTTGTACGTGGAATATTTGGAAACACTTTAGGTGTACTAACTTGAAAACATGGAGGACAACAAAGACTTGTAGGTTATTATATTATATCCCACAGCTTGACCCTGTAGCCAGGGATACTCCACCTGCCTTAGAGCTATGGCTACTACTGCCAAATGAGTGGAAACCATAGAAGATGTGAGGCTGGGAAACTTTTTAGATGTCTATGTGCCCCATGCTGTGTCTGTATTACTTAATTCTCCCTTGACCGAACATCTTTTTACCAGCAGGCTAACCTCCTATGAAGTTATCCTCCTGGCTACATCTAACATTAGATAACATTCCATGGCCTGTTTTAATCCACCTGCTTTTCTAGCCTCAACAAAACAGAACTATCCTACACATGATTGTTTAGACTTGACAGAGCAAATTTTAACCCCTGGGAAAAAATTAAAATAGACTCTGTTAACTAATCCTGATTTGGTTTTGTTCATGAATGGTTCCTGTTTAAAATCTAACCCTATTAGTCCTCATGATCAAGCTGAATATGCTGTTACTGCTTCTACTGAAGCCCTTGAAAGTCAGGTTATTCTTGAAACCACTTCAGCCCGAAAAGCCAAATTAACTGCCCTCACTAGAGCTTGTAGAATTGCTTCAGGAAAATCTGTTAATATTTTTATGGACAGTAGATATTGTTTTATGAATTATGACAATAATCATTTTATGAATTTAGCCCTTAAGTGCTTCTGACCAAGGAGAGATAAAACAAGTGTTGGCAAGAGAGAAAAGATCTTCTCTGTTGACTTTTAAATAAACATTTTATGAGTTAAAAAGCCAGCAAAGAAATATGTCTGTGAATGGTAATGGCGTATACTTTGATTAGTGCAGAGAAAGCTTCTGGAATTTACTGTTGGGTCAACAGGGATGTTTCACCTCCTCTCACCCCTTTTCAGAATAGTTGTCTGGGACAGAATATTCCAGGGGCATTTCATGGAGCCTTCAGAGCTACTTCAGGATCCAGAGACTGGACCTTGCAGCTTAAGAGAGCGTTCAGCAGGCAGAAGGGGCTCCTGACTCTCTTCCCCACCACACTCTCTCCAAGTTGCAAATAGAGCACTCTGCTTTATCTTATTTATATATTGGGGTTCCAAGTAAGGTTTCCTTTGTAAGAGGTTTTTTGCTTCTAAGCACAAAATTTTAAAACTACTCCAGTTTGACTGAGTAAATATTCACTCATTCGTTCAATAAACATATATTAAATACCTAGTATATAAAAAAGCTCTGATAATTATTGGGGTTACAGAAAAGGAGGATGGTATGCGGAATATGGAAGGAACATTGTAAGTATAAGGAACAGTAGGTACTAAGGTTATGTGGCTAAGAAAGACTGTGTTCAAGGGGTTCAAAGACTGCCGCACACAAAACACTGAATAATAATACATGACATTAAAGAAGAAAATGAAAAATCAAAGGCATTAACAATATATACATGGAAATTAAATATTCTGATGAACACAGTTTTTTTGAGAACACAAACTGATGCTCAATATATGCTGAAACATGTTAAATGCCATGTTAAAGATTTCATCCACCATGTGTCTGTTGGTTTGTCATACCGTGGTGACTTGCGTGTTACTGTGATATTGGAAGTTTTGCCACTGGTATTTCAAATGCCAGCAGGGTCACCCTTGGTGGACAGGTTTCAGCAGAGCTTCCAGACTAAGACAGATGAGGAAAAAAGACCTGTTAGTATACTTCTGAAAAAAAATGGACTGTGAAAACCTTATAAATAAAAACAGAACATCGCCTGATGTACTGCCAGAAGATGAGCCCCTCAGGTTGGAAGGCACTCAAAATATGACTGGGGAAGAGCTACTGCTTCAAGGTACACTTCACCTTAATAATATACATGGAGTCATTTCATCCACCATGTGCCTGTCAGTTTGTCCTACTGTGGGGGCTTGTGTGTTGCTGTGCTGCTGGAAGCTATGCCACCGATATTCAGATACCAGCAGGGTCACACATGGAAGACAGGTTTCAGCTGAGCTTCCAAGCTAAGACAGATTAGGAAAAAGGACCCAGAAGTCTACTTCTGAAAAGCATTAGCCAGCGAAAACCTTATGAATAGCAGCGGAACATTGTCTGATATAGTGCTGGAAGATGAGCCCCGCCAGGTTGGAAGGCACTCAAAAAATGACTGGGGAAAAGCTGCCTCCTCAAAGTAAAGTCAACCTTAATGACATTAATGGAGTAAAGCTTTTGAGACCTTCATTTGCTGATGTGGCTTGACTCAAAATGGGAAGAAAGAGCTGCAAACATCCATTAATAATCAGAACCTGGAATGTATGAAGTATGAATCTAGGAAAAATGGAAATGGTCAAAAATGAAATGGAAAGCATAAACATTGATATCCTAGGCATTAGCGAGCTGAAATGGACTGGTATTGGCCATTTTGAGTTGGACAATCATGCAATCAACTATGTTGGGAATGACAACTTCAAGAGGAATGGTGTTGCATTCGTTGTCAAAAAGAACATTTCAAGATCTATCCTGAAGTACAATGCTGTCAGTGATAGGATAATATCCATATGCCTATTAGGAAGATCAGTTAATATGACTATTATTCAAATTTACGTACCAACCACTAAGGCCAAAGATGAAGAAATAGAAAATTCTTATCAGCTGCTGCAGTCCGAAATTGATCGAATGTGCAATCAGGATGCATTGATAATTACTGGTGATTGGAATGTGAAAGTTGGAAACCAAGAAGAAGGACAGGTAGTTGGAAAATATGGCCTTGGTGATAGAAAAAATGCCAGAGAATGAATGATAGAATTTTGCAAGACCAATGAATTCTTCATTGCAAATACCTTCTTTCACCAATGTAAATGGTGAATGAACACATAGACCTCCCCCGATGAAACACACAAGAATCAAATTGACTACATCTGTGGAAACAGGTGATGGAAAAGTTCAATATCATCAGTCAGAACAAGGCCAGGGGCTGACTGTGGAACAGAGCATCAATTGCTCATATGCAATTTCAAGCTGAAACTGGAGAAAAATCAGAGCAAGTCCACAAGACCAAAAAATGACCTTGATTATAACCAACCTGAATTTAGAGACCATCTCAAGAACAGATTTGATGCATTGAACACTAGTGACTGAAGACCAGATGAGTTGTGGCATGACATCAAGGATATCATACATGAAGAAAGCAAGAGGTCATTGAAAAAACAGGAAAGAAAGAAAAGACGAGATGGATATCAGAGGAGACTCTGAAACTTGCTCACAAAGGTCGAGCAGCTAAAGCAAAAAGAAGAAATGATGAAGCAAAAGAACTGAAGATTTCAAAGGGTGGCTCGAGAGGACAAAGCAAAGTATTATAATGACATGTGCAAAGAGCTGGAGATAGAAAACCAAAAGGGAAGAACACACTCTCGGCGTTTCTCAAGCTGAAAGAACTGAGGAAAAAATTCAAGCCTTGAGTTGCAGTAGAGAAGGATTCTATTGGGAAAACATTATATGATGCAGGAAGCATCAAAAGAAGGTGAAAAGAATACACAGAGCCATTAAACCAAAAATAATTAGTCGATGTTCAACCGTTTCAAGAGGTAGCATATGATCAGGAACTGATGGTACTAAAGGAAGAAGTCCAATCTGCTCTGAAGGCATTGGCAAAAAACAAAGATCCGGGAATTGATGGACTATCAATTGAGATATTTAAACAAATGGGTGGAGCGCGGGAGGTTCTCCCTCATCCATTCCAAGAAATATGGAAGACAGCTTCCTGGCCAACTGACTGGAAGAGATCCATATTTATGCCTATTCCCAAGAAAGGTGATCCAACTGAATGTGGAAATTATAGAACGATATCATTAATATCACTTGCAAGCAAAATTTTGCTGAAGAACATTCAAAAACGGCTGTAGCACTGTTTCGACAGGGAGCTGCCAGAAATTCAGGCTGGTTGCAGAAGAGGACATGGAACCAGGGATATCATTGCTGATGCCAGATGGATCCTGGCTGAAAGCAGAGAATACCAGAAGGATGTTTACCTGTGTTTTATTGACTATGCAGAGGCATTCGACTGTGTGGGTCGTAACAAATTATGGATAGCATTGAGAAGAATGGGAACTCCAGAACACTTAATTCTGCTCATGAGGAAGCTGTACCTAGATCAAGAGGCAGCTGTTCAGACAGAACAAGGGGATACTGACTGGTTTAAAGTCAGGAAAGGTGTGCATCAGGGTTGTATCTTTTCAGTATACCTATTCAATCTGTGTGCTCAGCAAATAACCCAAGAAGCTGGACTATATGATGAAGAAGGGGGCATCAGGATTGGAGGAAGACTCATTAACAACCTGCGTTATGCAGATGACACAACCTTGCTTGCTGAAAGCGAAGAGGCATTGAAGCACTTACTAATGAATATCAGAGACCACAGACTTCAGTATGGATTGCACCTCAACGTAAAGAAAACAAAAATCCTCACAACTGGACCAAAGAACCACATCATGATAAATGGAGAAAAGATTGAAGTTGCCAAGGATTTCATTTTACTTGGATCCACAATCAACAGCCATGGAAGCAGCAGTCAAGAAATTAAACGCCACATTGCATTGGGTAAATCTGCTGCAAAGGACCTCTTTAAAGTGTTAAAAAGCAAAGATGTCACCTTGAAGCCTAAGGTGTGCCTGACCCAAGCCATGGTATTTCCAATTACTTCATGTGCATGGGAAAGCTGGACAATGAATAAAGAAGACCGAAGAAGAATTGATGCCTTTGAATTGTGGTGTTGGCAAAGAATATTGAATATACCATGGACTGCCAAAAGAATGAACAAATCTGTCTTGGAAGAAGTGCAACCAGAATGCTCCTTAGAAGCAAGGATGGCGAGACTGCGTCTTACATACTTTGGACATGTTGCCAGGAGAGATCAGTCCCTGGAGAAGGACATCATGCTTGGCAAAGTACAGGGCAGTGGAAAAGAGGAAGCCCTTCAAGGAGGTGGATTGACACAGTCGCTGCAACAATGAGCTCAAGCATAACAACGATTGTAAGGCAGTGTTTCGTTCTTTTGTGGGTAAGGCCATTATGAGTTGGAACTGACTCGATGGCACCTAACAACAACAAGGAAGACCAGTTAACACCACTATTATTCAAATTCACCCACCAACCACTAAGACCAAAACTGAAAAAACTGGAGATTTCTACCAACTTCTACAGTCTGATATTGATCAAACGTGCAACCAAGATCCATTGATAATTACTGGACATTGGAATGCAAAAGTTGGAAAAAAGGAGAAGGATCAGTAGTTGGAAAATATGGCCTTGGTGTTAGAAAAGACGCCGGAGAACACACGACAGAATTTTGCAAGACCAACAACTTCTTCATTGCAAATGTCTTTTTTCACCAACGTAAATGATGACTATACACATGGACTCACCACATGAAATACAGAGGAATCAAATTGACTACATCTGTGGAAAGAGAAGATGGAAAAGCTGAATGTCATCAGTCAGAACAAAGCCAGGGGCTGACTACGGAACAGACCATCAATTGCTCTTATGAAAGTTCAAGCTGAAGTTGAAGAAAATTAGAATAAGTTCAAGAGAGCCAAAGTATGATCTTGGGTATGTTGTTGTTGTTAGGTGCTGTCGAGTCGGTTCCGACTCATTGCAACCCTATGCACAACAGAATGAAATACTGCCCAGTCCTGTGCCATCCTTACAATCGTTATGCTTGAGTTCATTGTTGCAGCCACTGTGTCAATCCACCACATTGAGGGTCTTCCTCTTTTCTGCTGACCCTGCACTTTGCCAAGCATGATGTCCTTCTCCAGGGACTGATCCCTCCTGACAGCATGTCCAAAGTATGTAAGATGCAGTCTCGCCATCCTTACCTCTAAGGAGCATTCTGGTTGCACTTCTTTCAAGACAGATTTGTTCGTTCTTTTGGCAGTCCATGGTATATTCAATATTCTTCACCAACACCACAATTCAAAGGCATCAATTCTTCTTCGGTCTTCCTTATGCATTGTCCAGCTTTCACAAGTATATGATACGATTGAAAATACCATGGCTTGGATCAGGCGCACCTTAGTCTTCAGGGTGACATCTTTGCTCTTCAACACTTTAAAGAGGTCCTTTGCAGCAGATTTACCCAATGTGATCTTGAGCATAACCCACCTGAATTTAGAGGCCATCTCAAGAATAGATTTGATGCACTGAACTCTAATGACCGAAGACCAGATGGGTTGTGGAATGACATCAAGGACATCATACATGAAGAATACAAGTGATCATTAAAAAGAAAAGAAAGAAATAAAAGACCAGAATGTGTGTCAGAAAAGACTCTGAAAGTTGTACTTGAACATCGAGTAGCTAAAGCGAAAGGAAGAAATGATGAAGTCAAAGAGTGGAACTGAAGATTTCAAAGAGCAGCTCAAGAAGACTAAGTAAAGTATTATAATGAAATGTGCAAAGACCTGGAGATACAAAATCAAAAAGGAAAAGATGCTCAGTATTTCTCAAGCTGAAAGAACTGAAGAAAACATTCAAGCCTCATGTTTCAATATTGAAGGATTCTACAGGGAAAATATTAATGCAGAAAGCATCAAAAGAAGATAGAAGGAACACAAAGAGTCTCTGTACCAAAAAGAATTGGTTGACATTCAACCATTTCGGGAGGTAGTATATGATCAAGAACCAGTGGTACACAAGGAAGAAGTCCAAGCTTCACTGAAGGCATTGGTGATAAACAAGGCTCCAGGAAATAATGGAATACCAATTGAGATGTTTCAACAAATGCATGCAGCAATGGAAACTCTCACTCATCTATGCCAAGGAACTTGGAAGGCAGCTACCTGACCAATCTACTGGAAGAGATCCATATTTGTACACATTCCAAAGAAAGGTGATCTAACCGAATGTGTAAATTATCAAATAATATCATTAATATCACATGCAAGTAAAACTTTGCTGAAGATCATTCAAAAGTGACTGTAGCAGCACATCGACAGGGAACTGCCAGAAATTCTAGCCGGATTCAGAAGAGGACGTGGAACAAGGGATATCACTGCTGATGTCAGATGGATCATGGATGAAAGCAGAGAATACCAGAAAGATGATATCTGTGTTTATTGACTACGCAAAGGCATTCGACAGTATGGATCATAACAAATTATGGGTAACATTGAGAAGAATAGGAATTCCAGAGCACTTAATTGTGCTCATAAGGAACCTGTACTTAAACCAAGAAGCAGTCGTTCAAACAGAACAAGGGGATACTGTGTGGTTTAAAGTTAAGAAAGATGTGTGCGTCAGGGTTGTATCCTTTCACCATACTTATTCAATCTGTGTGCTGAGCAAATAATCCAAGAAGCTGGGCTATATGAAGAAGAATGGGGCATCAAGATTGGAGGAAGATTCATTAACAACTTTCGATATGCAGATAACACAACCTTGCTTGCTGAAAGTGAAGGGGACTTGAAGCACTTACTGATGAAGATCAAAGGCCACAGCCTTCAGTATGGATTATACCTTAGTATAAAAAAAAATATAAAGAAAACAAAAATCTTCACAACTGGACCAATAAGCAACACCATGAAAAATGGAGAAAAGATTGAAATAGTCAAGGATTTTATTTTACTTGGATTCACAATCAACACCCATGGAAGCAGCAGTCAAGAAATCAAATGACTCATTGCACTGGGCAAATCGGCTGCATAAGACCTCTTTAAAGTGTTAAAACAAGAGTAATGATGGCTACCCCTTATTGAATGCCTACTCCAATTTCTGGATGATTTTCAACACAATCCTACTATCGTTCCTATTTCAAAGAGAAGGAACTTCAAGCCTTAGAGGTTTTGAGTAATCTCCCCAAAGGCACCAGTCCCTTAAGTGCCGGAGCTAGAATTCGAATCCAGGCAATCTGAATCCAAAGCCTGCCACCCTAATGCTGCTCTGTAGCTTTTCATTGGCTAGAAAATAAGTAATAAGTAGTCAGTTCCGGCTCTGAAGGAGTTTACAGTCTAGTAGAAGAGACAAGTTCTCTGATTACCCAGGGGACAAGGGCGGAGGGGGGATGAGAAAAAATAATGAGAATTCTTACAATGACAATGATGAGAAAAAGAAATTGGGAGATCTGAGAGAACTTCCAAGAAGAGTCAGAATTTGGTGAGGCCTTGAAAAATGAGTGAAAATTTTACAGGCAGAAATGGTGGTGGGCGCGAACATGTAGAGGCCTAGGGTGTGAAGGGAGATGAGATTGGAACAATAGCTGTCTCAGATGATAAAAGGTCTTCAGTGCCATTTTAAGGAATTTGTCCTTTACTTCTGTAGACAACAGCGAGTAATCTAGGTTTATGAAGAGGATTTTGAACACAATTAAATATAGGTTCAGAAAAATAGCTCTAGCGGTAGTATGGAGAATATATTAGATTGAAACAAGAGACATCAGTTAGGAAGCCATTGCTAATAAAATAGAAATGTCGTTGTAAATGTTTCCTTTCAATGATGACACCAAAATGCCGATGAGAGAGCCAGGATCTAGTAGTCAATCTCTGTTGATCTCTGTATAAATTGCCATAACTCTTTAAAAATCACACTGCAATTTGTAGCAAAAGCCTTAACACTTTTTAATATAACAATGAACTTCCTGGGGATTTATTCTAAGAAAATAAACCAAAAGACAGAAAAAGGAATAAACACAATGTTGCTTTTTATTGTCTTTACAATTGTTAAAATTAGAACATTGGACTCATGGTAAATTATTTCCATGTAATATGATTCAACTGTTAAGAGTGATCATTATAAAGAATAATGTCAAAGGTTGAAAAATGCCTAAGCAGGATAAAGATTGAAACCACTGGATCTGGAAACGTAGAAAATCTAGTGATCTTATCTCTGATACAGCAGCCTCGGTAGAATGGTAGGAGCAATATTCTAAATAAGAGATGGTGATTAACTCTGGAGCTGAGAAAGTGGTGGTATGGAGCCAGATTAAAAAAAACAGATACCATCAAGTAGATTCCAACTCATGGCAACCCCACGTGTGTCAGAATAGAACTGTGTTCAATACGGTTTTCAACGGCTGATTTTTCAGAAGTAGATCCCCAGGCCTTTCTTCCAAGGTGCTTCTGGGTGGACTTGAACCTCCAACCTTTCAGTTAGCATCTGAGTGCATTAACTGTTTGTACCACTGTTTGTACCACCCATGCTAACTTACTAATATAAAGTTCCTTCTTCTCTATATGAGGTGCACAAAAAAAGAGGAACAGAAACAAAAAAACAGGAGCAGGAGTACCTAAATAAAATGACAGAGCAAAGTTGGCAGATTTACACTGCCTGATTTCAAAACTTACTACAAAGATACAGTAACCAAGTAAGCGTAGCACTGAAATAATAATAGCCAAATACACAATAGAATAGAAAACACCTCAGAAATAGACCCGTCCTTATATGGTGAATTGTTTTTTACAGGTGTGCCAAAGCAATCCATTGAGCAAACAATAGTCTTTACAACAAATGGTACTGAAACAATGGGATGTCTACTTAGGGAAAAAAAAAATGAACTTTGACGCCTACCTCACACTATATATACAAATTAATTTGAGATGAATCTCAAATTTGAGATGATCAAACATAAAAGGCAAAATATGATGCTTCTAGAAAGGAAATTACAATATGTCTTCATAAACTTAAGGCAACAGAGATTTTTACACAAGACAGAAATTATGAACAATTAAAAAATTGATAAATTAGACTTCATCAAAATTCAAAACTTATACTCATCAAAAGACAACACTAATAAAATGAATAGTCACCCAGACTGGTGAATGTATTTACAATACATGTGCCTGAAAAATTATTGTATCTAGAATATTTAAAGAACTTCTATTAGTCAGTGATAAAAAGGACAGCCAAATAAAAATAATAAAGACAAATATACACTTTATGAAAGAAGGTATAAAAATGCAATATGAAAAAGTGTTCAACGTCATTAGTTGCCAGGAAAATACAAATTAAAACCACAGTAAGATATACTTCCACCCACTCCACTGCCATAGAGTCAATTCCAACTCATAGCGACCCTATAGAACTGCCCGATAGATACTACACACCCATTAAAACATACCCATTAGAACAGCTAAAATTTTAAAAGTCTAACAACACCTAGTGTTGGTGATGATGTAGAACAACTGATACTCTCATGTGTAGTTACCCACTGAACATGTAGTTAGTGGGGTATACACTTTGGAAAACTTTCTGATAGTTTCTTATAAAGTTAACCATAAACAACTCCGTAATCCAGAAACTCCATTTCTGGGTGCTTACCCAAGAGATATGAAAATTTATTTCTCCAAAAGACTGTTCTATACTCTTTGCTACGCTAATGTTTATGGCAAGTTCATTCACAATAGCCTCAAACTGAAAACAACCCATGCATCCATCAACAGGTGAATGGTTGAAAATGAATATATTAATGCAATGGAATACTACTCAGAAATAAAAAGACACAAACCGCTGATACATGCGATAACATGGGTGATTCTAAAATTCATTATGTTGAAAGAAAGAAGCCAATACAAGTTATGAATCTATTTATCTAATGTTCTGAAGAGGGAAAACAGAACTCTGGTGATAGAAATCAGAAGAATGGTTGCCTGAGGTAGGGGGAGAAGGGAAGATGAGGAATGATAGGACAGGGTCATAAGGGGACATACTGGGGTGATAGAAACATTCTAAATATTAATTGGGTTGGTTGTTATATGGGTATACGTTTGTCAAACTCTTTGACTCTGTAACTAATATCTGTGTATCATACTGTACATGAGTTACATCTCATAAAAATAGTAAACTAAATGTCTCTTTGAGTGACTATTAAACTGGACCATTGTAATCATGTTTGTAGTTAAGTTCTGATTACTTTTGCCAAATCTATCAAGTGGCAATTCAAATAAATGTGCAAAAAAAGTTTATAATTTTCTGCACTTATTCAGGAGCCCTGATGGCACAGTGGTTAAGAGATCAGCTGCTAACCAAAAAGGTCAGCAGTCCGAATCCACCAGCTGCTCCTTGGAAGCCCTATGGGACAGTTCTACTTTGCTCTATATAGGATCGCTATGACTCGGAATCGACTAGACGGCAGTGGGTTTGGGTTTGGGTTTTGTGCTTATTCGGGCCTTTCCCTATGGTTTCAATAAACATAGAAAGTGATGTTGTAGTGGGCCATTAAGTTGATTCCCACTCTTAGATTATAAAATGTAATGGATACAAGCAGAAAGACTTAGAAGCAGGACTGTTATGAGAAAGTACCTTCAAGAAATAACTTCAGTACAGCTAAATGATTTAGGTACATTCAGAAAAAAGAATGAGATGGAAGCATCAATTAAACAATGGCATTTCTAATCTTTCCATCCATTTTGTTATTATTTGTTTTTATTTCATGATTTCTGTATTAAACACTGTAGGAAGATTAAAACAAAAGGGTATGACTAGATCATTTAAATATCTAGTAGAGCAGTCTGGGATGGATTCCAGGTGATTTCACTAAGACATCACTCTTGCTCTAGATGTGGCCAATCCAAAGAATCAATGAAACCATATATTCTTGGGTTTGCATAGGACTGGGTTTATCTGCCACCCTCCACCTGCACTGCACCACCCCCCTCCCTCGTGCATGCACACGCACACACACACATACACACTCACCCTTCTGGGAGGTGAAGGACAGAAAATGAAAAGGTTATTTTCTGCTTGGAAGGTCTTGTAAGAAGAATGTGGTAGTTTCACACAGAGGTGCTCAATTCATAATCTCAACACTTAACAATGAACTAGCTGTTCAGAACTGCTTTAAATTCAAATGGGAAGTTTAGCAAACATCTCCAAAGCATTCCTAACCCCTAATCTCTTTTAAAAATCAATTGTTTCCAAAACTCTTCCTTATGTTTCTCTAGCAAGCAGCTGCACAAGATAAACAAAGTGAAACAAGCCTACAGTAAAGATGCTTCGTGCATATTTTTCCTACAAAATTGGAGAATTCCTTCACAAACAATTTATAGCACAGAATGCAGGGCAAGAGGAGATGATACTTTGCGCTATACTACAAGGTTTCAGAGCCATACAAATCATTAGAATTTGACTCTGATCCCAGGACCTTCCCAATCTTGTGATATAGGCACACGACCATAGCACTCAAACTATCCTTGTAGTATATATATTTTATGCCATGTTTTCTTTGACTAGTCATGCAAGGTATACCGTAATAAATGGGAGAAATTTCATTTCAATTGACCGTAATTGATAAACAATTTCTTAGTAAATCGAAATGAAGAGGTAATTTCCTGATATATTTTTTTCTTTTTAAATCGGCAGTTGGAGAAGTATACTCCTAATACATTCTAAATGAGCCATATTATTACAGCTGAATTACTACTAAAAGCCTTCTTTTCATGTAGTCATACTGGCCTGAAACAGCGAAAGAATCTGTGGCTCACTAATAAACACATGGTGATCACATGTTTTCTTATTTTCTAGATGACTTCATGGATTATTTAATTTTAAATGTCCTCTACACTTAAAGGTGATTGAAAGCCAAATACTGCAACATTCTTGGAACTTTCCATGGTTTGTGTTCTGTGGTTACTTATACCAGGGCGTTGAAATATCTGAAAAATCTAGAAAACAGAAAATTTTATTGAAACTACTAGTTCTTTAGCCTTGAAACAATCTGGCCACAAAATCCAGTGTTATCTGAGGCAGTACTTAAAAACTAGCATACCCTTCCCCATCTCCAGTCATATACCTCCTATTATTCTTTCTCTTATCTCTGTCTTATTTTTCATCTTGTTCTACTTTTTTTTATTTGGATTCTTATTCTTACCCTCATTTTCTTCCTTTTGTGTTTATGCTTTCAGATTGCCTGCCAGTGATACCCAAAGAATCCTCAAATATTATGTTCTTCCTAGTAGCCATATAAGCTGGAGAAGATGGTTAATTCGAAGTATTTTGTTCATCTGCATCCTCATTCATTCATTCACTCAACAGCGGCAGTATGACATGACAGTCACATAGAATGCAGCAATTGTCAGACAAATAAAATTACTTCAGTAATCCTACACAGCTGTCTGGCCAGAAGGTCCAAAGTGTCAGCTGCTTAGTTCAAATTTCCAGACTTGACCATCGCTTGGCCCTATTCCTCTAGTTTAAATATCAGTGGGGACAATTCTAGGTCCTTTGGCTTATTGATCCTTCCAGGACACTGGCAGTGATTCCAAGAACACCACAGTTAGTGCCTGTTTGCAGGAATCACTTGGGGAACCATTTCTACTTGAGAATAGAGACTAGGTGGGACTCAATTTCCAGTTGTGCTATATCCAAACTCATGTCTGTGTAGGGCATGACATCATCGGCATTTTACTGTATAGACAGAGCATATACAATGTGCCAGTTGTTTTTAGTACTAGATATAGAGCCCTGACCAGGACTGACAAGGTTCCCATTCTTATGCAGCTTACATTTCAACAGGGGAGGGGTGGGACAAAGACAGGCAAAAAAACTAGTGAATAAGTGAGATGTTTTCCTCATGAACGTAAACATTATCTGAAAATAAAAACAGGTTATGAGGCTGATCGAAGGTAGAGGTCATTGCTGGGAAGCTACTTTAGATGGAGAAGTCAGGGAAAGGAAATGCTGATGGTCTAGAGGTTAAGTGCTATGGTTGCTAACCAAAAGATCGGCAGTTCAAATCTACCAGGCAGTCCTTGGAAACTCTATTGGGCAGTTCTACTCTGTCCTATAGGGTCACTATGAGTCTGAATTGACTAAATGGCAATAGGTTTTTTTTTTTTTTGGTTAGTCAGGGAAAGCATTTCTGCAGAGGTGAAATTTGAGATGAGCTGTTCAAAGAGTAAACCATGTGGAGATCTGGGCGAAAACATCCCCAGCAGAGGGATTGGCTAAGGCAAAAAGTCATTACTGGGATGATCTTGATGTGTGGGAGGAATACGGAGAAGTTATGTTTGGTAGAATATAGTCGATAATGGGGTCAGAGAGATGGACAGAGATCACTGATGGCCTTTAAGGCCATGGTCCTTTATGAAAATACTATGTACATGTCATGTGAAGATGTCGAAGGGTTTTAAGCAAGAAATTGCTTAAAAAATAATCACATAGAAAAAAATAATGATAATCATATCAATTACTCTGGATAGTATGAATTTAAGGGACTCAAGAGTAAAAGCAGGCCAGTCATAAAAGATAACATACTGGATGATTTCATTTACATTAAATGTCCAGAATAGGCAAATCTATACAGAAGTAGATTAGTGATTACCTGGGGCTGGAAGGCCAGAGGGTTGGGAGGAAATGGAGAATGATTACAGATAAAGCGATAAAAATGTTTTATATTGACTGTAATGATGGTCTTACAACTCCAGGAATATAATAAAAACCATTGAATTATACACTTTAAACAAATTAATTGCATAGTAGGTGAATTATATCTCAATAAAGCTGTTATGAAAAAGAAAAAAATAAGAGTAGAAGCAGGAAGACCAGTTAGAAAGGGATTGTAATTGTCCAGGTGAGACTAGGTGGATGGTAGGGCAGCCATTATGTAATATTATCCTGGATGGTGCTTTACAGTTTTATGGGACAATCTTCAACCACGCTGCTTTGAGAAAGCCACCCCACTTCTTCTTTCCTAATACTCCTAAATCAGTAACTGTCCATTCCACAGCAGCACCTAATACTTTCAATTCTCAGATGGCCATGCTACATAGGCTCTCAGCTAGCAGCGATTAACACAGTTTACTAATCTCATTTTAGCCATGAGTTTCAGACCACCATCCTTTCTACGTGCCCTGGAAGGCTTTCCCAGCACACTTAGATTTGCAAAATGAATGATATGAATTTTTAGGCTGCAAGAATTCATTAAATTACTCAACACACTTTTACTGTCTCCTACTCTATGGTCACTGGACAAGATAATAGAGAAATCAAGAAGTCTTTTAATAAAGTATATTGTCTCAGCTAGAGAGGCAATAACTCAGTTCAACTCTGTGCCTGGCAAAGCACATGGAAGTCTTGTGCCATGATGTAGATGTCAGTCTTGAGGAGAAATATAAATAACCAGGGCCATGTACAAGGAAGAGCCATAAAGAATGGCTGAATGAATTAGGATGTTCCTTTGGGTGGTGTTATGTCCCCCCAAAATATACGTTATAAATCCTAATCTCTATGCCTGTGGTTATAATCCCATCTGGGAATGGATTTTGTTTATATGTGTTAGGGTGTATCTTGAGTCAATCTCTTTTTAGATATAAAGAGATTAAATAAGCAAGCTAGGAGCAGAGATGACATAAGATAGATGCCAAGATACATGGAGATCTCCAAAGAACCAGGAAGCAGAAGCTGATGAGACAAGGACCTTCCTCCACAGCTGGAAGAGAAGTAGACTTCCCCTAAAGCTGGCAATCTGGATTTGGACCTCTAGCCTTCTGAACTGTGATAAAATAAATTTCTGTTTGTCAAAGCCATCCTCTTGTGGTATTGCTATTATGTTGTTGTTGTTAGATGCCATCGAGTCACTTCCGACTCATAGCAACCCTATGTACAACAGAACTAAACACTGCCTGGTCCTGCACCATCCTTACAACCATCATTATACGTAAGCCCATTGTTGTCAATCTATCTCATTGAAAATCTTCCTCTTTTTTGATGACCCTCTACTTTACCAAGCATGATGCCTTCTCCATGGACTGATCCCTCCTGACAACACATCCAAAGTATGTGAGACATAGTCTCACCATCCTTGCTTCTAAGTATTCCGGTTGTTCTTCTTTCAAGTCAGATTTGTTCATTCTTATGCCAGTCCATGGTGTATTCAATATTCTTCTCCAACACCACAATTCAAAGGTGTCAATTCTTCTTTGGTCTTCCTTATTCATCGTCCAGCTTTCACATGCATAGGAGGCGATTGAAAACACCATGGCTTGGGTCAGGCACATCTTAGTCTTCGAGGTGACATCTTTGCTTTTCAACATTTTAAAGAGGCCTTTCACAGCAGATTTGCCCAATGCAATGCATCTTTTGATTTCTTGACTGCTGCTTCCATGGGTGTTGATTGTGAATCCAGGTAGAATGAAGTCCTTGACTACCTCAATCTTTTCTCCAGTTATCATGATGTTGCTTATTGGTCCAGTTGTAAGGATTTTTGTTTTCTTTATATTGAGGTGTAAATCCATACTGAAGGCTGTTGGTCTTTGATCTACATCAGTAAATGCTTCAAGTCCTCTTTCAGCAAGCAAGGTTGTGTCATCTGCATAGTGCAGGTTGTTAATGAGTCTTCCTCCAATCCTGATGCCCCTTTTTTCTTCGTATAGTCCAGCTTCTTGGATTATTTGCTCAGCACGCAGATTGAATAGGTATGGTGGAAGGATGCAACCCTGATGCACACACCTTTCCTGGCTTTAAACCATGCATTATCCCCTTGTTCTTTTTGAATGACTGCCTCTTGATCTATGTACAGGCTCCTCATGAGCACAATTAAGTGTTCTGGAATTCTCATCCTTCACAATGGTATTCATAATTTGTTATGATCCACACACTTGAATGCATTTGCATAGTCAATAAAACACAGGTAAACATCTTTCTGGTATCGTCTGGTTTCAGCCAGGATCCATATGACATCAGCCGTGATATCTATGATTCTCCTTCCTCTTCTGATTCCAGCTTGAATTTCTGGCAGTTCTCTGGCGATATGCTGCTGCAACTGCTTTTGAATGATCTCCAGCAAAATTTTACTTGCATGTGATATTAATATTGTTTGATAATTTCAGCATTAGGTGGGATCACCTTTCTTGGGAATAGGCATAAGTATGGATCTCTTTCAGTCGGTTGGCCAGGTAGCTATCTTCCAAATTTCTTGGCATAGATAAGTGAGTAATTCCAGCGCGGCATCCATTTGTTGAAACATCTCAAATGGCATTACATCAATTCCTGGACCCTTGTTTTTCACCAATGCCTTCAGTGCAGCTTGGACTTCTTCCTTTCAGTACCATTGGTTCCTGCTCATATGGTACCTCCTGAAATGGTTGAACACCGACCAATTCTTTTTGGTACAGTTACTCTGTGTATTCCTTCCATCTTCTTTTGATGCTCCCTGAGTCATTTAATATTTTCCCTATAGAATCCTTCAGTATTGAAACTCAAGTCTTGAATTTTTTCTTCAGTTCTTTCAGCTTGAGCAATGCAAAGTGTGTTCTTCCCTTTCGGTTTTCCATCTTCAGGTCTTTACACATGTCATTACGATCCTTTACTTTGTCTTCTCGAGTCGCCCTTTGAAATATTCTGTTCAACTCTATTACTTCATCAATTCTTCCTTTCACTTTAGAACAAGTTTCAGAGTCTCTTCTGACAACCATTTTAGACTTTTCTTTCTCTCCTGCCTTTTTAATGACCTCTTGCTTTCTTCATGTATGATGTCCTTGATGTCATTCCACAACTTGTCTGGTCTTCGATCATTAGTGTTCAACATGTCAAATCTATTTTTGAGGTGGTTTCTAAATTCTGGTGGGAGACACTCAAAGTCGTACTTTGGCTTTTGTCAACTTGTTCTAATTTTCTTCAGTTTCAACTTGAACTTGCATATGAGTAATTGATAGTCTGTTCTGTAGTCGGCATGTGGCCTTGTCCCAACTGACGATATTGAGCTTTTCCATTATCTCTTTCCATGGATGTAGTCGATTTGATTCCTGCATATTCCATCTGGTGAGGTCCGTGTGTGTAGTAGCCGTTTATATTGGTAAAAAAGGGTAATTGCAATGAAGAAGTTGTTGGTCTTGCAAAATTCTATCATGCGATCTTCAGCATTGTTTAGATCATCAAGGCCATTATTTTCAAACTACGTGTGCTTCTATGTTTCCAACTTTAACCAGTAATTATCAATGCATCCTGATTGCATGTTTGATCAATTTCAGACTGCAGAAGTTGGTAAAAATCTTCAATTTCTTCATTTTTGGACTTAGTAGTTGGTGCATAAATTTGAATAAGTCACATTAACTGGTCTTGCTTGTAGGCGTATGGATATTATCCCATCACTGACAGCATTGTACTTCAGGACAGATCTTAAAATGTTCTTTTTGATGATGAAATCAACGTCATTCCTCTTCAAGCTGTAGTTCCAGGCAGAGTAGACCGTATGGTCATTTGATTCAAAATGGCCAACACCAGTCCATTTCAGCTCACCAGTGCCTAAGATACCAATGTTTATGCATTCCATTTCATTTTTGACAACTTCCAGTTTTCCTAGATTCATACTTCTCACATTCCATGTTCTGATTATTAACGGATGTTTGCAGCTGTTTCTTCTCATTTTGATTTTTGCCACATCAGCAAATGAAGGTCCTGAAAGCTTTACTCCATCCACATCGTTAAGGTCGACTCTACTGTGAGAAGGCAGCTCATCGCCAGTCATCTTTTGAGTGCCTTCCAACCGGAGGGGTTCATCTTCTAGCACTATATCAAACAATGTTCTGCTGCTATTCATAAGGTTTTTACTGGCTAAATCTTTTCAGAAGTAGACTGCCGGGTCCTTCTTCCTAGTTTGCTTAGTCTGAAAGCTCAGCTAAAACCTGTCCGCCATGCGTGGCCCTGCTGGTATTTGAATACCATTGGCATAGCTTCCAGTATCACAGCAACTAGCAAGCCCCAACAGTACCACAAACTGACAGACACGTGGGAGATTGCTGTTATAGCAGCATGAAAGAACTAAGACAAGTGGCACAGACTACCAGTTGCCTCCAATATATATTCTCCTCTTTTTCAGTAATAGAATCCATACTTTTTAGCTTGGCACATGGTTATCCAAAAAAAAAAAAAACTATACTTCACAGTATCTTTTGTGTCAATGAAATGTCACTTTGACTATTTTGACTATGACACCATTATAAAAAACACAATTCTGGCTAACAAATACTTAGTGGGCGTTCAATGTCAGTTCCACTAGCCATCTATCAGTTTGCTGGACTGTGACGGCTTGCATGTTGCTATGGTGCTGGAAGATACGCCACCAGTATTTCAAATACCACGCGGACCAGTTTCAGAGGAGATTCTAGACTAAGATAGGCTAGAAAGAAAAGCCTGGCAATCTACTTCCAAAAATTAGCCAATGCAAACCACAAAAGAATATTGTCCATGTAGTGCTAAAAGATGAGCCCTCTAGGTGAAAGGTTTTTACAGCAATGGACTCGAGCATACCAATGATGGTAAAGATGATGCAGGACAAGGTAACATGTTATTCTGTTGTACATGAGGTCGCCATAAGTCAGAGCTACCATAGTGGCACCTAACAACAACATTAAATGTCAGGTATTGTTCTAAGTGCTTACACATAATAAAACAGTTTTGGGGGTGTATGGCTTAAATAAGATAGAAGTATATTCCTCATCTAACATTCTGGAGGGAGGTAGTTTGGAACTAATAGGGTGGCCTGGAAGGAACCCTGAAGGCACAATGGTTAAAGCACTCAACTGCTAACCAAAAGGCTGGCAGTTTGAACCTGCCAGCCACTCCACAGGAGAAAGATGTGTCAGTCTGCTTCCGTAAAGATTCACAGCCTTGGAAACCCTATGGGCCATTTCTACTCTGTCCTGTAGGGTGCTGTGTAGGGCAGCCTGACAAAACAAGGTCATGCAGGGCACCAAATTCCTTCCATCTTATTATTCTATTTTCTATAGGGTGTTGCCACTGTCCTTATACGTGTATTAACTTTCAACCATTACAACAACCTTAGGTAAGAACTGGGGTGTGGAAAAGTTGAGTAAATTGCTGAAGTTATGCAGCCAAATTCAAACTCAGGCCTTCCTGCTGCAGCTACTGCCCACAAAACCACTGTGCTCTGTCACCCCCCATGGCTGCCTCTGCTCGGTTGAACTACCAATGTAATTATGGTTCCTTTAGCTTTATAATTTATATTTTTTAATACAATATTTAAAAATATTTTTAATAAAATATGCCAACAGCTTCCTTAAGACACGTTACATGTGTGGCTTATCTTTGTATTCCCCACATACCTAATTCAGTGTCTGGCATAGAGTAACCCCAACCAAACACAGTGCTGTCAAGTCAGTTCTGACTCATGGCTACCCCAGGAGTTACCAAGTAGAACTGCTCCACAGGATTTTCTTGGTTCTAATCTTTTTTTTTTTTTTTCATTTACTCATTCACTACATCTTTATTGACAGTCCTTTTTTTTTCAAATAATTTTTATTGTGCTTTAAGTGAAAGTTTACAAATCAAGTCAGTCTGTCACATATAAGCTTATATACACCTCACTACATACTCCCATTTACTCTCCCCCTAATGAGTCAGCCCGCTCCCTTCTTCCAGTCTCTCCTTTCGTGACCGTTTTGCCAGTTTCTAACCCTCTCTACCCTCCCATCTCCCTTCCAGACAGGAGATGCCAATACAGTCTCAAGTGTCCACCTGATACAAGTAGCTCACTCTTCATCAGCATCTCTCTCCAGCCCATTGTCCAGTCCCTTCCATGTATGATGAGTTGTCTTCGGGAATGGTTCCTGTCCTGGACCAACAGAAGGTTTGGGGACCATGACCGCTGGGATCCTTCTAGTCTCAGTCAGACCATTAAGTCTGGTCTTTTTATGAGAATTTGGGGTCTGCATCCCACTGTTCTTCTGCTCCCTCAGGAGTTCTCTGTTGTGTTCCCTGTCAGAGCAGTCATCGGTTGTGGCCGGGCACCATCTAGTTCTTCTGGTCTCAGGATGATGTAAGTCTCTGGTTCATGTGGCCCTTTCTGTTTCTGGCTCATACATGTGTGACCTTGGTGTTCTTCATTCTCCTTTGATCCAGATGGGTTGAGACCAATTGATGCATCTTAGATGTCCTCTTGTTAGCATCTAAGACCCCAGACGCCACACTTCAAAGTGGGATACAGAATGTTTTCATAATAGAGTTTATCATGCCAACTGACTTAGAAGTCCCCTTAAGCCATAGTCCCCAAACGCCCACCCTTGCTCCGCTGACCTTCAAAGCATTCAGTTTTTCCCAGAAACTTCTTTGTTTTTGGTCCAGTCCAGTTGAGCTGACCTTCCCTGTATTGAGTATTGTCCTTCCCTTCACCTAAAGTAGTTCTTATCTACTAACTAATCAGTAAATAACCCTCTCCCACCCTCCCTCCCTCCCCCCCTCGTAACCACAAAAGAATGTGTTCTTCTCGGTTTATACTATTTCTCAAGAACTTATAATAGTGGTCTTACACAGTATTTGTCCTTTTGCATCTGACTAATTTCACTCAGCATAATGCCTTCCAGGTTCCTCCATGTTATGAAGTGTTTCACAGATTCGTCACTGTTCTTTATTGATGCGTAGTATTCCACTGTGTGAATGTACCATAATTTATTTAACCATTCATCTATTGATGGACATGTTGGTTGCTTCCAACTTTTTGCTATTGTAAACAGTGCTGCAATAAACATGGGTGTGCATATATCTGTTCGTGTAAAGGCTCTTATTTCTTTAGGGTATATTCCGAGGAGTGGGATTTCTGGGTTGTATGGTAGTTCTATTTCTAACTTTTTAAGAAAATGCCAGATAGATTTCCAAAGTGGTTGTACCATTTTACATTCCCACCAGCACTGTATAAGAGTTCCAATCTCTCCACAGCCCCTCCAACATTTATTATTTTGTGTGTTTTGGATTAATGCCAGCCTTGTTGGAGTGAGATGGAATCTCATCGTAGTTTTAATTTGCATTTCTCTAATGGCTAATGGCTAATGATGGAGAGCATTTTCTCATGTGTCTGTTAGCCGCCTGAATACCTTCTGTAGTGAAGTGCGTGTTACTATCCTTTGCCCACTTCTTGATTGGGTTGTTTGTCTTTTTGTGGTTGAGTTTTAACAGAATCATATAGATTTTAGAGATCAGGCGCTGGTCAGAGATGTCATAGCTGAAAATTTTTTCCCAATCCGTAGATGGTCTTTTTACTCTTTTGGTGAAGTCTTTAGATGAGCATAGGTGTTTGATTTTTAGGAGCTCCCAGTTATCTGGTTTCTCTTCGTCATTTTTAGTAATGTTTTGTATTCTGTTTATGCCTTGTATTAGGGCTTCTAACGTTGTCCCTATTTTTTCTTCCATGATCTTTATTGTTTTAGTCTTTATGTTTAGGTCTTTGATCCACTTGGAGTTAGTTTTTGTGCATGGTGTGAGGTATGGGTCCTGTTTCATTTTTTTGCAAATGGATATCCAGTTATGCCAGCACCATTTGTTAAAAAGACTATCTTTCCCCAATAAACTGACACTGGGCCTTTGTCAAATATCAGCAGCTCATATGTGGATGGATTTATATCTGGGTTCTCAATTCTGTTCCATTGGTCTATGTGCCTGTTGTACCAATACCAGGCTGTTTTGACTACTGTGGCTGTATAATATGTTCTAAAATCAGGTAGAGTGAGGCCTCCCACTTTCTTCTTCTTTTTCAGTAATGCTTTACTTATCCGGGGCTTCTTTCCCTTCCATATGAAGTTGGTGATTTGTTTCTCCACCACTTTAAAAAATGTCATTGGAATTTGGATCAGAATTGCATTGTATGTATAGATGGCTTTTGGTAGAATAGATATTTTTACTATGTTAAGTCTTCCTATCCATGAGCAAGGTATGTTTTTCTACTTATGTAAGTCCCTTTTAGTTTCTTGCACTAGTACTTCGTAGTTTTCTTTGTATAGGTCTTTTACATCTTTGGTAAGATTTATTCCTAAGTATTTTATCTTCTTGGGGGCTACTGTGAATGATATTGATTAGGTGATTTCCTCTTTGATGTTCTTTTTGTTGATGTAGAGAAATCCAAGTGATTTTTGTATGTTTATCTTGTAACCTGAGACTCTGCCAAACTCTTCTATTAGTTTCAGTGGTTTTCTGGAGGATTCCTTAGGGTTTTCTGTGTATAAGATCATGTCATCTGCAAATAGAGATAATTTTACTTCCTTCTTGCCAATCCGGATGCCCTTTATTTCTTTGTCTAGCCTAATTGCTCTGGCTAGGACCTCTAGCACAATGTTGAATAAGAGCGGTGATAAAGGGCATCCTTCTCTGGTTCCCGTTCTCAAGGGAAGTGCTTTCAGGCTCTCTCCATTTAGAATGATGTTGGCTGTTGGCTTTGTATAGATGCCCTTTATTACGTTAAGGAATTTTCCTTCAATTCCTATTTTGCTGAGAGTTTCTATGATGAATGGGTGTTGGACTTTGTCAAATGCCTTTTCTGCATCAATTGATAAGATCATGTGGTTTTGGTCTTTTTGTTTTATTTATATGGTGGATTACATTAATGGTTTTTCTAATATTAAACCAGCCTTGCATACCTGGTATAAATCCCACTTGGTTGTGGTGGATTATTTTTTTGATATGTTGTTGAATTCTATTGGCTAGAATTTTGTTGAGGATTTTTGCATCTATGTTCATGAGGGATATAGGTCTATAATTTTCTTTTTTTGTGGTGTCTTTACCGGGTTTTGGTATCAGGGATATGGTGGCTTCATAGAATGAGTTAGGTAGTATTCCATCATTTTCTATGCTTTGAAATACCTTTAGTAGTAGTGGTGTTAACTCTTCTCTGAAAGTTTGGTAGAACTCTGCAGTGAAGCCGTCCGGGCCAGGGCTTTTATTTGTTGGGAGTTTTTTGATTACCTTTTCAATCTCTTTTTTTGTTATGGTCTATTTAGTTGTTCTACTTCTGATTGTGATAGTTTAGGTAGGTAGTGTGTTTCTAGGAATTCATCCATTTCTTCTAAGTTTGCAAATTTGTTAGAGTACAATTTTTTGTAATAATCTGATATGATTCTTTTAATTTCAGTTGGGTCTGTTGTGATATAGCCCATCTCGTTTCTTATTCAGGTTATTTGTTTCCTTTCCTGTATTTCTTTAGTCAGTCTAGCCAATTGTTTATCAATTTTGTTAATTTTTTCAAAAAACCAGCTTTTGACTTTGTTAATTCTTTCAATTGTTTTTCTGTTCTCTAGTTCATTTAGTTCACTCTAATTTTTATTATTTGTTTTCTTCTGGTGCCTGATGGATTCTTTTGTTGCTCACTTTCTATTTGTTCAAGTTGTTGGGACAGTTCTCTGATTTTGGCTCTTTCTTCTTTTTGTATGTGTGCATTTATTGATATAAATTGACCTCTGAGCACTGCTTTTGCTGTGTCCCAGAGGTTTTGATAGGAAGTGTTTTCATTCTCGTTGCCTTCTATGAATTTCTTTATTCCTTCCTTAATGTCTTCTATAATCCAGTCTTTTTTGAGCAGGGTATTGTTCAGTTTCCAAATATTTGATTTCTTTTCCCTGATTTTTCTGTTATTGATTTCCATTTTTATTGCCTTGTGGTCTGAGAATATGCTTTGTAATATTTCGATGTTCTGGATTCTGCAAAGGTTTGTTTTATGACCTAATATGTGATCTATTCTAGAGAATGTTCCATGTGCACTAGGAAAAAGTATATTTTGCAGCTATTGGGTGTAGTGTTCTGTATAGGTCTATGAGGTCAAGTTGGTTGATTGTAGCAATTCGGTCTTCCGTGTCTCTATTGAGCTTCTTACTGGAAGTCCTATCCTTCTCCGAAAGTGGTGTGTTGAAGTCTCCTACTATAATTGTGGAGGTGTCTATCTCACTTTTCAGTTCTGTTAAAGCTTGTTTTATGTATCTTGCAGCCCTGTCATTGGGTGCATAAATATTTAATATGGTTATATCTTCCTGGTCAATTGTCCCTTTAATCATTATGTAGTGTCCTTATTTATCCTTTGTGGTAGATTTAACTTTGAAGTCTATTCTGTCAGAAATTAATATTGCCACTCCTGCTCTTTTTCGCTTGTTGTTTGCTTGATATATTTATTTCCATCCTTTGAGTTTTAGTTTGTTTGTGTCTCTAAGTCTAAGGTGTGTCTCTTGTAGGCAGCATATAGGCGGATCGTGTTTCTTTATCCAGTCTGAGGTTCTCTGTCTCTTTATTGGTGCATTTAGTCCATTTACATTCAGTGTAATTATAGATAAGAACGTGTTTAGTGCTGTCATTTTGATGCCTTTTTGTGAGTGTTGTTGACAATTTCATTTTTCCATTTACTTTTTTGTACTGAGACATTTTTCTTTGTAAATTGTGTGTTCCTCATTTTCCTAGTAGTCGAATTTATGTTTGCTGAGTCGTTATGTTTTCTTGGTTTTTATTTTTATTTTGAGTTGTGGAATTGTTAGACCTCTTTGTGGTTACCTTAATATTTGCCCCTATTTTTCTAAGTAAAAACCTAACGTATCATCCTATATCGCCTTGTTTTCCTCTCCATGTGGCAGTTCTATGTCACCTGTATTTAGTCTCTCTTTTTGATTATTGTGATCTTTTACATAATGACTTCAATGATTACCTGTTTTGAGCAATTTTTTCTTTTTAAAATTAATCTTAATTTGTTTTTTGTGATTTCCTTATTTGAGTCAATATCAGGATGTTCTGTTCTATGTCTTTGTGTTATGTTGTTATCTGATGTTATTGATTTTCTGACCAAACAATTTTCTTTAGTATTTCTTGTAGCTTTGGTTTGGTTTTTGCAAATTCTCTAAGCTTGTTTTTATCTGCAAATGTTTTATTTTCGCCTTCATATTTGAGAGAGAGTTTTGCTGGATAAATGATCCTTGGCTGGCAGTTTTTCTCCTTCAGTGCTCATTCCATTGCCTTCTTGACTGCATGGTTTCTGCTGAGTAGTCTGAACTTATTGATTTTCCTTTGTAGGAGAGCTTTCTTTTATCCCTGGCTGCTTTAAAAATTTACTCTGTATCTTTGGTTTTGGCAAGTTTGATGATAATATGTCTTGGTGATTTTCTTTTTGGATCAATCTTATATGGGGTTCAATGAGCATCTTGGATAGATATCCTTTTGTTTTTCATGATGTCAGGGAAGTTTTCTGCCAAAAAATCTTCAGTTATTCTCTCTGTATTTTTTGTTATCCCTCCTTGTTCTGGAACTCCAATCACACGCAAGTTATTCTTCTTGATAGAGTCCCACGTGATTCTTAGGGTTTCTTCATTTTTTTTAATTCTTTTATCTGATTTTTCTTCGTGTCAATTGCTTTATCCTCCAGCTCCCCCACTCTGCATTCCAATTCCTTGATTCTGCTCCTCTGACTTCCTATTGAGTTGTCTAATTCTGTAATTTTACTGTTTATCTTTTGGATTTCTGAATGCTGTCTCTCTATGCATTCTTGTAGCTTATTGATTTTTCCTCTATGTTCTTGAAAAATCTTTTTGATTTCTTCAACTGCTTTATCAGTGTGTTCCTTGGCTTTTTGTGTAGATTGCCTTATTTCATTTTTGAGGTCTTCCCTGATGTCTCAAAGCATTCTGTAAGTTAGTTTTTTATATTCTGCATCTGGCAATTCCAGGATTGGATCTTCATTTGGGAAAGATTTTGATTCTTTAATTTGGGGAGTTGTGGAAGCTCTCATGGTCTGCTTCTTTATGTGGTTTGATATCGACTGTTGTCTCCAAGCCATCTATAAGATATTGTAATGATTTATTTTATATTTGCTCACTAAGTCTTATCTTGTTTTGTTTTCTTTCAATATACATAGATGGGCTACTAGATTGTGCTGTCTTGATTGTTGTAGGCTTTGAATCACTTATGTCCTCTTACCAGCTGGTTTGGTCCATTACCAGATATATAAGCCTAAGAGACCATTCACTGTTCTTGAGTAGAATCTGATTTTGGGTCACCAAGTGTGTGGGGTAGACTGTCACCTATTCGCTTAGAGGAGTAGTGGTGATAGTTGTGTGCACCAGATTCTAGTAGCAGCAGGTGGTCACATTCCAGGGGGGTCAGGATGCTGACAGGCTTCCCCCAAGTGCCACTGAGGTAGGTGTGTCTCTATTCCTAAAGCACTTTGGTGGGTGGGTTCTGCAGCTGTACCTTAGGCTCCCATTGCATGTACCTCTACAGATTGGTAGATGTCCCTATCCTCAGACCCCTATGGCAGGAAGTTAGGTGGTTTGGGTGGAGCTTCAGCCCTCAGTTCCCCATTGTGGGTCAGTGAGGGCTCTGTTGAATACGCAGAGATATCAGACCTGGGAAACTTGTCTTTCCAGTAATCGGTTAAAACAATTACAGTCAGATCACTATCAGAATTGCCTTAGCTTTATAATAGCCACCTTGTTCCCTGTAGGGATGAAAGCCCAAGACTGTGGATCACAAATGCTTGGCTGGAGCTAGTTCTCTATTTTTAGTTCAATTTCAGGAAGTCAGGGAGGGATTCTTGGTCCCTGGGTTTTTTGTAGCTGCTCCTCTCAGGCCAGGAGAATGGGTTAGGAAAAGACAAAACAAAGAAAGAAAGGAAAAAAAAAAACGCTGAGCCCTTCACTCTCTGGCCCAGGAAATTCCAATGTTAATGAAGCTGCCTGGGAAGGGAAGGGCACGGATCAGATAGATAGGAGAGAGTACACCCAGGAATATAGACAAAGTTACTTCTCTTGCTTGGGATGACTGTTTTATCTGAGATTCCCAAGGGGCGTGTCAACTGTGTGCTGGCTGGGTAAAGATTGTTCCCGAGGGTCAGGCCCATGTCCTGTGCTTGTGCTGTCCCAGAAGCCGTGGTTAGTTCCTGTTCTCCCAGTCCAAAGCCCAGCGCCAAGGTTCCCCGGCTGGGACGCTGCACTCCCAGCTCCAAAATCAGTCGCTGCCTCCCAGTGACTTCTCCTTCTGTCAGCCGCGTCACTGCGCTGCCTGCGTGCACTGGCTGGGCTTCCCCCGGGGTCACTGCAGGGGGCTAGAGCTGCACCCCGTGTTTGCGCCATCTCAGGATGCCGTGCTCAGCTCTGCTGCATCCAGTCCAAAGCCCGGCGCCAAGGTTTTCTGACTGGGACGCTGGCTTCAGGCTCCAAAAACAGTCGCTGCTTCCCTGTGGTTGCTTGTTCATTCTCTCATTATCCCAGTCAGTGTGCAGCTTGCTTGCACTGGCTGAGTCTCTACGGAGGTTACCACAGGAGGCTAGGGGTTAGGGCTGTGTCCTGTGCCTGCCCCACCTCAGCAAGCTGCAATCAGCCCCGCCACTCGGCACCAGGGAACCGTGGGGGCTCAAGGCTGTGGGATGGGTCGCGGGTTCCAGAAGCAGTCACTGGTTCAGGGTGCTGCTTTTCGCTCACCTGTCACTCAGGTCAACTCTTTAGATCTGTGTTTGATGGTCAGGGTTCGTAGATTGTCATATACGTGATCGATTCACTTGTTTTTCCGAGTCTTTGTTGCAAGAGGGATCCAAGGTAGCGTCTGCCTAGTCAGCCATCTTGGCCCCGCCTCTCCTTGGTTATAATCTTTATGGAAGCAGTCTGACAGGTCTTTCTTCCACAGTGCCACTGGGTGGGTTTGAACTACCATCCATGCCAAAAGCAAACCATTTGTACTGCCAAGATACTGGCATAGAGTAGTGGCATGTGAATTTATGTTAAATGAATGGATTTAAATTTGTCTTGAATACTTTTAATATGACAAGCCCAATGAAGCCTACTAATTCTTGCATCTTCCTCTTTAAACTGTTTTGTCTTTTAATAGAAAAAAATCTTCTATTTCCCCACTTCAGTCCCCATTATAATGGTTAGTTTGAGTTCCTTCTCTCACATCCTGTATCAACAAATTAGTATCTATATCTTGTAAATGCCAGTGACTTTTTTAAAAATCTTTTTCTTCTTTTTTGCACACAATTCAAGGTTTCTCGGTTTTTATTGGTTTATTTGTGTTGTTCTATTGTAGTGGAGACTATGTTTTTTTTAATTTTTAAAGATATATATATATATTTGAAGATCAGAAGAAACATGTAAATCCATCTTGACAGCATACTGTAAGTTATTTGCAGACAATATCACAATTGAATTTCTTACATGAATTCAATAGCTATTGACCGCTAGAAACCCAGGAATATCATATTGTTCTATGTGGCGGGTTGTTAGAAACAACCTAAGAGAGCTTTAACTAAGGGGCCAGGGACATTACTATGCGTTTGTCTATTTAACCTTGATTCAATAAATAAGAGCATTGTGAGCATTTCTATGAAGCTCAACCACCCAACATAAAGCCTAGTAAGATAATAATAGAAAACCTCATCCACCTATATAGGCCTCTTAACACCTGCCACCCAGTGAAGATTCCTGTGGTACCCGACTCCCACCTCCCTCTTCACATGCTTACTGTTACTTATGACAAGGTCCAGTAACCATTCTAAAGATGCAGTCCACCGTTTAATATACTGCACAACCCTAAATTGTGCACAGCTGAGCCATCAGCAGCTAAGGAAAAGGTTCAAAGAATAGCTATTCATGGATTAGCCACAAGATCCAACATAAAGACCAAAGGGCATCAAAAGGATGAGAATTCCAAGAGCAGAATGTTGGCGCGAGACAGAGAGGCTCTTGACAGAAAAGGAAACTTTGAGACGGCACTTTTACAAGGGATTGAGACAATTGACCCTGTTCACCTGCTCAGAAGATGGCTTTCTTTAATTAGTGATCACAGTAGGAAGAATTTGTGATGTTGAGGACAGCATAAAGGGCAGATAATATTCAGATACATCTCTTAAGTATCCTGAAAACCTTGTAGCCTCCAACTAGAGAAGCAACTTTAAAAAAAGGAAGAAAGAAAGAAACCCAGGCAATTTGTCAGAGATTGACTTTCTGGTTGTTTGCGTTCACCTAGATGCCGTTTAAGTGTATGTAGGTCTTGTTTTGCCATATCTAGTCTGTTTCTATATTGAATTCCAGGTAACATTGCATATTTGGGTAATACAAAGTAGCCATTTAATGGTAATCGTATCAGAATCACACTATTTTTCTCTTCAAAAATGTACATAAAAATGTACATACCAAGACAAAATCTGAGTCAAGCATGGACCTAAATTTTTCTGACCAAATTTTTACTTATGTTAAACATATGATAATTCTAGCAACAATAATAAGAATCCCTTTTATTTTTATTATGTTTTACATTCAAGTAACAATATTTGAAGGAATTTCACAAAATTTTACAATGACATCTAATTATAAAAACACATAGTCTAGCAAAAATTAACACAAAAAATTTAAAGAAGACAAACACTTTAATACTTGCCCTCCCCCGTCTGCATATTCACAAAGGAGTTAACATTAAGATGTTGCTAAATTTTGACATATCTTTAATTATTTATATCCTGCCTTGTTCTAGAAAGATATAAGGTGGCTTACATAGTCTCACAATTAAAGTAAGATGAACTAAATCTGCTGAGAAGAAAGAAGGAAAACAAGAACAGAAGAACCAGAAGAGAGGCTAATTAAAAAAAAAAATGGCAACATTATTTCTATCTGCCACAATTTTGTTCTAAGCTCTTTGCAACTAATGTAAAACAGCAAGAATCTCAGTTATACAATTTATGTAAGTGGCCATAGGGAGAAAAACAAGCAAATAAACAAATTTATCAGAAAAAGCACATCTCTTCCTGATATTTCTCAGGTCTTTATAAAAATGACAATGAAGAACATCTACTGTAATCTTATGGTGGATTTGACATGTTTCAAAAAGCAGCTTCTTACACGGTCCAATATAAGCTAATAGCAACACTCTTCAGTAAAGTCTATTCCATACACACACACACACATAGTATACTTTCCCCCTACTATACTGTGAACATCTTCTCATGATGTTAAAAATTCTTCAAAAGCGTGATTTTTAATAATTACTTAATTATACATCCTATTGCTGTAAAATTTTTTTTTATTATTGCTGTGCCGTGATTCATTTAATCATTCCACTACTGTTGGACATTGAGACTCTTCTGAATTTGTCAGTTATAAATAGTCCTGGGATTTATACCTTTATACATACAACTCTACCTATCTCTGATTATTTCTTCAGGAGTAATTACTGGAAGTGGAAATGCTTATTAAAAGACATGGCTATGTTTAAGTCTCCTCTCATGTATGCCCAATATATGCCAAGAAACATTGCTAATTCCAGCAACAATATTCAACCTCATAGCCTCAACTTCATCAATTTTTAATATTTCTGCCAAGCTAATGGACAAAGTAAAGATATATCTTGGTTCTGCTTGGCAGTTCTTTTATCCTTAGCCACTCTTGAAATTCTCTGTTAATCTTTGGTTTTGGCAAGTTTGATTATAATATGTCTTGGTGACTTTCTTTTAGAATCCACCTTGTGTGGGGTTTGATAAGCTTCTTGGATAGATATCTTCCCATCTTTCATGATATCAGGGAAGCTTTTTCTACTAACAAATCTTCTACAATTCTCTCTGTGTTTTCTGTTATCTCCCCCATGTGGTACTCCAATCACTCATAGGTTATTCCTCTTGGTAGAAAAAAAAAAAAAATTTTTTTTTTTTGTAGAGTCCTACACAATTTTAGGGTTTCTTTTCTTTTTTTTTAATTACTTTATCTGGTTTTTCCTCAAATAAGTAGATGTCAAGTGCTTTATCTTCAGTCTCACTAATTTTGACTTCCATTGCCTCAGTTTTGCTCCTATGACTCTATTGAGTTGGCTAACTCTAAAATTTTATTGTTAATTTTTTCAGTTTTTGTTTGCTGTCTCTCTATGGATTCTTGCAGCCTCTTAAATTTGTCATTATGGTCTTCTATAACCTTCTTAAGTTCCACTATTGCTTTGTCTGTGTGTTCCTTGGCTTGTTCTGTGTTTTGCCTGATCTCTTGAAGAGCTCTGTATATTAATCTTTGGAATTCTACCTCTGACAAATCCAAAAATTTCTCTTCCTCCAAAAGGTTTCTTGATTCTTTGTTTTGGACACTTGCTGAAGCCACCATGGTCTGCCTCTTATGTGATTTGATATTGACTCTTGTCTCTGAGCCTTCAGTAAGTTATTATATTTATTTATGTTTGCTTACTATGGCCTCACTGCTTGTTTTGATATGCCCAAATAGGCTGCTCATGTGAGCTAGTTTGATTATCAGATCTTTGAAGCTCTCACATCCTGCCACCAGGTGGTTAGAGCCATTACTAGGCATGTGAGCCCAGGAGTCTGTTTACTTTCCTTGTATGGATTCAGCTCCAGTGTCCAGGTAGTTGGTCACCAAGTATGTGGTGCAGGCTCTCACCTACAGTCCTAGATGGGCAGGAATGATTGGAGTAGGCACAGGTACCTGGCTGCAGTAGGGGTTCATGTGCTGAGGAAGGAAGGGGGCTGATGACTGCCCCTGAGTGTCTGGGAGGAAAGTGTGTCCCTGTTCTCTAGAGTGCATAGGCAGGTGAGTTTTGCAGCTGGACTATGGGTACCTAGTGCTGTTGGCTGTAAGGATTGGGAGGCACCACTTATTCTTGTACCCCTGTTTCAGGTGGCTAGGTGACATGGGTAGAGTCACCAGTCCTCCGACCCCTGATGTTGGTAGGTGAGGACCCTGCTTAATGGGCAGGATGCTGTCAAATATCACAAATCTGCCACTGCTCCTTATACCTGATATAGTTGAAAATAGGCTTCAGGTATATACACTGTTGTGCTGTGTTGATGAGGGCCTATGCTGTTGAAATGGGCCCACACAGGTCTATGCAGGGATGAAAGGCGTCCAAAGTCCATGGACCCCTTATGCCTGTGCCTAGGCAAAGGGTCCTTGCCTTTCCTGAGTTCCTGGCTTAGGGGAGATGGCAGTTTATTTTTTCCTGCTTGTTAATTTGTTCCCTCTCCAAAGCCAGGAGAGTGACCCAGAGCATGCAACAGGTCCTACTTCTGGCCCAGGGGACACAGCAATCCCTGAAGCCAGACTGGGACTAATGCAGAGCAGAGAGGGCGCAGGTAAATGGGGAGAGGTTCTTCCCAAAGGGGGTGTTTTTTGGATCCATGTGGTAGGTTGGATGCATGTACCTACCTTTTTACAGTTGAGCGCCACTTCTCCCCGGTTCTGAAGGGCTGAGCACACTCTCCACCACTCAGTCTCTCCTGATATGGAAAACGCATCCCAAGCGGCACTGCTTGCCTCATCGCACGTGCCAGCCAATCCAGCTGTAGGGTGCCATTTCCCACCGGGTCAGGTCTGGCAACTCCTCTCTGCTTCTGAACTTTCTCTCCCTCCCCCTGCCACTCAAACCAATTCCTTAACTTTGGCTCTGATGATCAGAGCTCCTAGATTGTCATATATAATCAATTCACTTATTTTTTCTGGTCTTTGTTGTAAGAGGGACCACACAAAGCATCTGACTACTCTGCCATCCAGCCCCACCTCCTCTGTTTGGCATTTCTTTAATAAATTTCACAAATGTAAAGAGAAATTGATGTTTACTATTTGTTTTCTGTCTCCTCTTTACTATAAGCTTCTTGAAGGCAGATACCTTGTCTGTTGGAGCCTAGCACAGACCCTGGTACATAATTGCTGGTTAAAATTATTCACTGAGTAAATAAATGATTGCACTTTTATTTATATCAGCTGTCGACGGCACTGGGTTTCTGGGTTGGGTTATATACTAGCAATTTTGCTTAACTTGGAGATCACCTTTGTCTTCTCCACCATTTCAGATATATTGATGAGCCAAATGTCCTAACAAAACTAGTTATAACATGCTTCTGCAGAGAATGGTATGACAATAGTATCAATCAACTGGTGTTTTGTATGTGGTTATTTTTTTTTTTTAATGCTCATATCCCACCAAAAGCCTTGGGCTTATATGTGGTTATAATTTGAATAACATGTTAGACAACTATTTCTAAGCATGAAATCCCACAGGCCATTAAAACTTATAAAATCTTTTACTATGTACCTAAAATTTTATTATCAGTCTCTTCATTTGAGTCAAAGTGTATTACCTGTTTCAGTTGAAAAGGTACCAAATCTCAGGACCACCTTTTTAAAATGCTCCCATAAATGTTCATTTTTTTCTCCATCTGTCTCTGCGTTTTACTAGTCCACAGGCAAATCAAAGAGTAATAATGACTGTCATCAGTGAAGGCTGACAAGAGTATCAGGTTCTGTACAAGATGCACCCTATGCCTCTGCTCAAAACCGAACTCAGCAAGATGGATATTATTACATGTGGGGAAACTAAGGCTCAAGAGGCTGAACAAGTTGCCAAAGACCAGAGAGTCTGTAAATAATAGAGCCATGGTTTGAGCCATGGGCTGTTTGACTTCAAAGCCTGTGTTCTTTCCACAATACTTCCTAATCTAGGCAGATATCATCATACATAGATTTTTGGCTCTTTCATATTTCTCATAACTAACTAACTAACATGCAGTCAAAACAAAAGTGGATGAGGAGGAAAATTATACTCAGAATAAATATTGTAATTATAAAAGAAAGAAAAAAGAAAACAGTCAAGCTGTGGCAAAGCAAACTCTGAAGCAATCAAGAGGCTTCTAAACCTCTAGTTTTCTTTAAAAAGAGCTATATTTCATCCCTCTAAAAACTCTGGCTTTGGAATGAAGGTGGCATGCTGTGGGAAGACCAAGGAAATTAAACTTTTTTAATCTTATTGATTCCTATTTCTCTCATATCCATCTGTTTCCTTGGCATGGGTAGAGGGGTGACGAGCACGTAGAGTAAGCGGGTCCTGTCAGTCAAAAGATCGAGCTGACAAACCAGACACCGGCTTGGGAAGGCCTTCCATGAGGGAAAGACTCTGTGCCAGATGACGTGACTCACAGAGAGTCTGACAAAATGTTGCAGACAATCAAGAAGCGTCTGATCCAGATTTCAGAGATAATAAGCAGTCTCTTTTCTGTGTGCATGTGCATAGATTTGAATATTTCTGGTCAAGTGCTTCATTTTTACACAGAACAGGGAGTACATCACAGTAGAGAATAAAATTAAAGGGGAAAAAAGGAGGGTCAAAATAAATGAAAAACGAAGAACTAAATTGGTAGTACACAAATCTTGAGTATTTTGAGTCCACAGAGGATAATATGATGACTTGAGGGAAAAATACTTCACAAATTAATGTTTCTGACATCATCAAAAACCAAAACCAAACCCACTGCCATCAAGTCAATTCCAACTCATAGAAACTCTGTTAGTTGGAATCAACTCAACAACAACAACAACATCCCCATAGTAGACACTGCTCGTGGTAAACCCACATTAAAAGATAATATTCAACTTATGCTTTTAATATAGCCTCTATTGATACTCATTCTCCCCTTTCTCCTTATTAATTGAATTTTGATTTGGTTCGACATAGGTATGTGCCCAGTTAAAAGTATTCGGCTCCTCAAATTCCCTTTAACCTGTGAGAGACCTTGTGTCTAAACAGAAGTCTTTTGCATGAGTTTCCAGAAAAACCAGCTTTCCTAATTAAAAAAAAAAAAAAAAAATGTATGTTGGGCTTGCTCTTCACCTTCTGCCACTCAGTCTTAGGTTGTCTTTCTTCTTCTTGCCTGGGAAATAGGCATGATGACTGGGGGCCCTGCAGCCACTGTATGACCATGAGGACAAAACTCACAGGCTCTATGTGGTAAACAGAAAGACAGAAGGATCCTAGGGCCTTAATGGCTTCCTCAAGCTACAGAAGCCCTGAACTACCTACTTCTGGATTTCTTATTGTGTGAAAACAAACAAACCCCTACATAGTTAAGCTATGTAATTAGGGTTCTATTGTATACAGGAAAACTCAATCTTAAGCGATAAAGCGACATAGCCCCGGAAATCAGCCTATTGATCTGGACCCTAATAGATCACCAGTAACCTTCTAAGATCATATTGAAGGTCTTTGTCTTAGGCAACCTCAGTCATACAACTCTCTTCACCACTGTTTCTAACCTAGCTTTCGTGTCTTTATATCTCTTTCATCATTCCTTCTTTGCATCCTTGATTATTTCACATTATTCCCTATATCTGGACATTCTCTAAGGTTCATTTGTTAAAACTCTGCCCTAACTTTCCTTCAGGTGCTTCTTGAGAAATGGGATTTCATCCTATGATATCAACTATCACATTATAAAGGTGCATCTCCAAATCTCTTTCTACTCCTATCCTTTTTCCTGAGTTCTGGGCCCATGTTTCTTCTATTACTTGCTTTTTAAATATTGCTGAAAGATTATTATAGCAACATAAAATATCATTTAAAAAAAATGTCACCAACAATTCCACCATCCTAACATAATGATCCTTTCCATTTTTTCACATTTCCTTCCAGGTTTTATTCTTTTCATATATAGTTTCATACATAGTTTAAGTTTTCTATTGTCAAGTTTTGCGTACAATTTTGTGCATTTCCAGCTCTTTCCATATTGTCCTCAATCCCGTTGCTCTCTCCTCTTTTCCCTCAAATTCAACATGTCAAAGCTAGCCTCATAGTCAATCTCAGCTCCCCCTTCTTCCTTGTTTCTACAGTCTCACATCCTGTAATCCAAGTTTGAAATCTGCCGTCAGTGATCCTTTTCACTCAATTAAGTTCCTGATGCTGTTGATTCTTCCATTCTTCAAAATCATCACTGTTGCTATGAATTGTACTATTGGTAATAAAAAACGATCTTAAATAGTTTTATGACATCATGTAAGAACTTTATATGGTTTATGTTTTTTAATCCTGTAATACTGCAATGAGATAGGTATGCTATTCATATTCATTTCACAAATAAAGAAGCTATGGCTCACAGTGGTAGCAAATGTCACATTTACCTAAGATCACACAGTAAGGAATTACTGGAGCAGAGTCTTAAACCAGATCTTCCAGAGCCCCAAACCACACACTTAACTATCACACTCATTTTCCTTGAAATGTTTCTCACATTTGTTTCTTCTTTTCCATTCTCTTTGTTACCATTCCCATTATGACCTAGGTTTTGTAATCTCCCACCCTGTGTTGCTACAAAAATCTCCTTGCATTTCTCTCTAACTTCAATCTCGCCTCCTTCCAACTTATCTACTTCATCTCATCTAAAACAGAGCTGTCAGTAAGTCACCCCATAGCTCAAAAACTTTCTGTGATTCCTCAGTGCTTGCAGAATGAAGCCAAAATACCCTAGAATGGCATTCATGATATCTATGTTCATCATGCCACCTGTTAAAATCTTGCCTATCCTAAGTCAGCACATGAGAGTAAGAGGAACAAAGAAAACGTCACCACCACAAAAAAAAAGCACTACAAAATGATGGCAATAAACTCATTCCTACCAATAATTACACTGAATGTAAATGGCCTAATTGCACCCATTGAGAGGCAGAGAGTGACAGACTCAATTAAAAAAAACGGGACCCACCAATATGCTGTCTATAGGAGACACACCTTAGAAACAAAGACATAAATTTATGAGGCGGATCCAAGATGGCAGAATAGACAGATGCTTCCGGCAAGCCCTCTTTACAACAAAGACCCGAAAAAACAAGTGAAATGAGTATATTTGTGACAAGTTGGGAGCCCTGAGCATCAAAGGCCAGCTTAGACAATGAACTGAGGGGCAGGGGGAAGAAGAGGCCGTTCAGAAGTAGAGAGGACTTACTGGACCAGAATCGTGGGGAGCCCTCAGGCACCATTCCTGGAGCGGTGGTGGCAGTAGGGGCAGGCTGATACTAGCGTTCAGCTGCAGTTTCCCCAGGGAGAAGCAGCCAGCCACATAGCCTACTCACACCTCTGGGACCTGAGGAGAACGGCGCTCTCGGCAAAATCTAAGTACTTGCGTATATTTTACTGCGCCCTCCCCCACCCCCACCCCAAGCTGGCTTCAGCGGCTGAATCCCTGGGTCTGAGATAGACCCTCGTGAGCACCTAGAGCCATCCTCCCGGCCTTAGGGAAAGAAAAAAAAATTGCAATTGGGGGAAAAGATAATTTGCTAGCTCCATTAACTGGGGGAGCTCAGGACAGAAGCGGCTCCTGTCCAGGCATAAACCTTCCGTGGACCCTGAGCACCTTTCCCTTCTGCATGGACCTGTGTGGGCCTATTTCAGGAGAATAATCCCTTGTAGGCAAACTCAAACCATTTCAGCTGTGCAGTGAAAAGGTGGATGTTTGACATTTGACATTGCTTTGCCTATTAGACAAGGTCCTCACCTACCCACATCAAGGACCTAAGGACTGGTAACTCCACTCAGGTCACCCAGCCACCCGCGACAGGGATCTGAAGATAACTGCTACCTCCCAGTCCTTAAAACCAAAAACTTTGGGTGCCCATGGTTCCTCTGCAGAACCCATCCACCAGCACGCTCCAGGGAACAGAGACACATTTTCCTCAGAGACACTTGGGGGTCAGTTCTCAGACCCCTGCCTTGTTCAGAGCATGCCCCCTGCTGCAATCAGATACCAGTATATACACCAATCACCCCTGCCCCTCTAAGACTGTAGGACAGAGCCTGTACCACACACTTGATGATCAGCTACCTGGAAACCTGACCTGAATTCGTACAAGAAAACTGAATGGAATCCTAGGCTGATATACCTGATAACAGCTCTAGCCAGCTGGGGACAGGACACCAGAGCTCCAAAGGTGAAAATAATCAAGCTAGCTCACTCAAGCAACCCATAGGGGTATACCCAAACAAAACAAAGCAAGCAGCTATGACACAGTAAGAAAGCATAATCTAAATACAATAACTTATAGATGGCTCGGAGAAAACAGTCAATATGAAGATACATAAAGAAACAGACCATGATCACCTCAACAGGCTCTCAGAACAAAGAATCCAGGGATATTCTAGATGAAAGTGCCTTCCTGGAATTACCTGGGGCAGAATACGAAAGTTTAATATACAGAACCCTTCAAGACATCAGGAAAGAAATGAGGCAATATGCAGAACAAGCCAAGGAACACACAGATAAAGCAACTGAAGAAATTAGAAAGATTATTTAGGAACACAATGAAAAGTTTAATAAGCTGGAAAAATCCTTAGACAGACAGCAATCAGAAATTCAGAAGATTAACAAAAAAATTACAGAATTAGATAACTCAGTAGAAAGTCAGAGGAGCAGAATTGAGCAAGTAGAAGCCAGAATTTCTAAACTCGAAGATAAATCACTTGGCACCAATATAATTGAAGAAAAATCAGATAAAGAATTAGAAAAAATGAAGAAACCTTAAGAGTCATGTGGGACTCTATCAAGAGAAATAACCTATGAGTGACTGGAGTACAAGAAAAGGGAGGGATAACAGAAAATACAGAGAAAATTTTTTGAAGATTTGTTGGCAGAAAACTTCCCTGATATTGTGAAAGATGAGAAGATATATATCCAAGATGCTCATTGAACTCCACATAAGGTAGATCTTAAAAGAAAGTCACCAAGACATATCATTACCAAGCTTGCCAAAACCAAAGATAAAGAGAATTATAAGAGCAGTGAGGGATAAACAAAAAGTCACCTACAAAGGACAGCCAATAAGAATAAACTCAGACTACTTTTTTTTTACTCTGCAGAAACCATGCAGGCAAGAAGGCAATGGGATGACATATTTAAAAAATTGAAGGAAAAAAATTGCCTGCCAAGAATCATATATCCACCAAAACTGCCTCTTAAGCATGAAGGTGAAATTAAGACATTTACAGATAAACACAAGTTAAGGGAATTCTTAAAACCCAAACCAAAACTACAAGAAATATTACAGGGAGTTCTTTGGTTAGAAAATCAATAATATCAGGTATCAACCCAAGACTAGGACACTGGGCAGAGCAACCAGAAGTCAACCCAGGCAGGGAAATCCAAAAAAACAAAGCAAGATTAAAAAAAAAAAAAGCCCAAAACACAGTAACAGCGATGTTATTATATAAAAAAAGACAACATTAACATAATAAAGAGGGACTAAGAAATGTAATCATACACCTTCCATATAGAGAGAGGAAGATACGGTGATAAACAGAAATAAAAGTTAGTTTTAAATTTAGAAAAATAGGGGTAAATAATAAGGTAACCACAAAGGAGACAAACTATCCCACTCATCAAAAGGAAATAAAATGAAGTACAAGGGAAGAATACAGACTCAGCAGAAACAAAATCAACAGCAACAAATATGAGGAAAGGACAATATATAAAGGTAATCAACTCGGCACATAAAATCAAGTGGGAAAAAGAAACTGTCAACACACAAAAAAAGACATCAAATGATAGCACTAAATTCATACCTATCCATAATTACCTTGAATGTAAATGGACTAAAAGCACCAAGAAAGAGACAAAGAGTGACAGAATGGATTTTAAAAAAAGATTCGTCTATATGCTGCCTACAAGAAACACACCTTAGACTTAGAGACACAACAAACTAAAACTCAAAGGATAGAAAAAAATATATCAAGCAAACAACAACCAAAAAAGAGCAGCAGTGGCAATATTAATTTCTGACAAAATAGACTTTAAAGTTAAATCCATAGGAAATGATAAGGAAGGACACTATATAAAGATTAAAGGGACAATACACCAAGAAGATATAACCATATTAAATATTTATGCATCCAATGACAGGTCTGCAAGATACATAAAATAAACTCTATCAGCACTGAAAAGTGAGATAGACAGCTCCACAGTAATAGTAGGAGACTTCAACACACCACTTTCGGTGAAGGACAGGACATCCAGAAAGAAGCTCCATAAAGACATGGAAGATCTAAATGCCACAATCACCCAACTTGACCTCGTAGACATATACAGATCACTCCACCCAACAGCAACCAAGTATACTTTCTTTTCTAGTGCACATAAAACATTTTCTAGAAGAGACCACATATTAGGTCATATAGCAAGCCTTAGCAGAATCCAAAACATTGAAATATTACAAAGCATCTTCTCTGACCATAAGGTCATAAAAGTGGAAATCAATACTGGGAAAAGAAATCAAACACTTGGAACCTGAACAATACCCTGCTCAAAAAAGACTGAATTATAGAAGACATTAAGGATGGAATAAAAAAATTCATAGAGTCCAATGAGAATGAAAATACTTCCTATCAGAACCTTTGGGACACAGCAAAAGCGGTGCTCAGAGGCTAATTTATATCAATAAATGCACACATCCAAAAAGAAGAAAGGGCCAAAATCAAAGAATTAGCCCTACAACTTGAACAAATAGAAAGAGAGCAACAAAAGAAACCCTCAGGCACCAGAAGAAAACAAATAATAAAAATTAGAGCTGAACTAAATGAAATAGAAAACAGAAAAACAATTGAAAGAATTAACAAGACCAAAAGCTGGTTTTTTGGAAAACTCAACAAAATTGATAAACCATTGGCCAAACTGACAAAAGAAAGACAGGAGAGGAAGCAAATAACCCAAATAAGAAATGAGGTGGGCGATATTACAGCAGACCCAACTGAAATTAAGAGAAATCATATCAAATTACTATGAAAAACTATACTCAAACAAATTTGAAAACCTAGAAGAAATGGATGAATTCCTAGAAACACACTACCTACCTAAACTAACACAAACAGAGTTAGAACAACTAAATAGACACATAACAAAAAAAAAGAGATTGAAAAGGTAATCAAAAAACTCCCAACAAAAAAATGCCCTGGTCCGGACAGCTTCACTGCAGAGTTCTACCAAACTTTCAGAGAAGAGTTAACACTACTATTACTAAAGGTATTTCAGAGCATAGAAAAGGATGGAATACTACCAAACTCATTCTATGAAGCCACCATATCACTGAAACCAAAATCAGGTAAAGACACCACAAGAAAAGAAAATTATAGACCTATATCCCTCATGAATGTAGATGCAAAAATCCTCAACAAAATTCTAGCCAAGAGAATTCAACAACATATCAAAAAAATAATTCACCATGACCAAGTGGGATTCATACCAGGTATGCAGGGATGGTTCAACATTAGAAAAACAGTTAATGTAATCCACCACATAAATAAAACAAAAGACAAGAATCACATGCTTTTATCAACTGATGCAGAAAAGGCATTTGACACAAAGTTCAACACTCATTCATGATAAACACTCTCAGCGAAATAGGAATAGAAGGAAAATTCCTCAACATAATAAAGGGCATTTATACAAAGCCAACAGCCAACATCACCCTAAATGGAGAGAGCCTGAAAACTTTCCTACTGAGATCGGGAACCAGACAAGGATGCCCTTTCTCACCACTCTCACTCAACTTTGTGCTGGAAGTCCTAGCCAGAGTAATCAGGCTAGATAAAGAAATAAAGGGGATCCCAATTGGCAAGGAAGAAGTAAAAGTATCTCTATTTGCAGATGATATGATCTTATACACAGAAAACCCTAAGCAATCCTCCAGAAAACTACTGAAACTAATAGAAGAGTTCAGCAGAGTATCAGGATACGAGATAAACATACAAAAATCAGCTGGATTCCTCTACACCAACAAAAAGAACATCAAAGAGGAAATCACCAAATCAATGCCATTTACAGTAGCCCCCAAGAAGATAAAATACTTAGGAATAAATCTTACCAGAGATGTAAAAGACTTATACAAAGAAAACTACCGTACACTTCTGCAAGAAACCAAAAGAGGCTTACATAACTGGAAGAACATACCTTGCTCTTGGATAGGAAGACTTAACATTATAAAAATGTCTATTCTACCACAAGTGATCTATACGTTTAACGCAATTCCAATCCAAATCCCAACAACATTCTTTAATGAGATGGAGAAACAAATCACCAACTTCATATGAAAGGGAAAAAGGCCCCGGATAAATAAGGCATTACTGAAAAAGAAGAACAAAGTGGGAGGCCTTACTTTACCTGATTTTAGAACCTATTATACTGCCACAGTAGGCAAAACAGCCTGGTACTGGTACAACAACAGATACATGGACCAATGGAACAGAATTGAGAATCCAGACATAAATCTAACCATATATGAGCAGTTGATATTTGACAAAGGCCCCAAAACAGTTAACCACTGAAAGAGAGACTTTTTAACAAATGGTGCTGGCATAACTGGATAGCCATCTGCAAAAAAATAAAACAAGATCCACACCTCACTCCATGCACAAAAACGAACTCAAAATGGATCAAAGACCTAAATATAAAATCTGAAACAATAAAGATCATGGAAGAAAAAATAGAGATAACGTTAGGAGCCCTAATACATGGCATAAACAGTATACAAAACATTATAAGGAATGTAGAAGAAACACTAGATACCTGGGAAAAAAAATCAAACACCTATGCTCATCCAAAGACTTCACCAAAAGAATAAAAAGATTACCTACACACTGAAAAAGTTTTTAGCTACGACATTTCTGATCAGCACCTGATCTCTAAAATCTACATGATACTGCAAAAACTCAACTACAAAAAGACAAATAACCCAATTAAAAAATGGGCAAAAGATATGAATAGACACTTCACTAAAGAAGACATTCAGGTAGCTACCAGATATAGGAGGAAAAGTTCATGATCATTAGCCATTAGAGAAAGGCAGATCAAAACTACAATGAGATTTCATCTCACTCCACCAAGGCTGGCATAATTCCAAAAAACACAAAAGAATAAATGTTGGAGAGGCTGTGGAGAGACTGGAACACTTATACAGTGCTGGTGGGAATGTAAAATGGTACAACCACTTTGGAAATCAATTTGGTGCTTCCTTAAAAAGCTAGAAATAGAACTACCATATGATCCAGCAATCCCACTCCTTGGAATATAACCTAGAGAAATAGGAGCCTTTACATGAACAGATATATGCACACCCATGTTTACTGCAGCACTGTTTACAATAGCAAAAAGATGGAAGCAACCAAGGTGCCCATCAGCGGATGAATGGATAAATAAATTATTGTGTATTCACACAATGGAATACTACGCATCGATAAAGAACAGTGAGGAATCTGTGCAACATTTCATAACATGGAGGAACCTGGTAGGCATTAAGCTGAGTGAAATCAGACAGTTGTAAAAGGACAAATATTGTATAAGACTACTGATAGAAGAACTTGAGAAATAGTTTAAACAGAAGAAAACATTCTTTTGTGGTTACAAGGCGGGGAGGGAGGGAGGGGCAGTCACTAATCAGGTAGTAGATAAGAACTACTTTAGGCGAAGGAAAGACAGTACACAATACAGGGGAGGTCAGCACAGTTGGACTAAACCAAAAGCAAAGAAGTTTCCTGAATAAACTGAATGCTTTGAAGGCCAGTGTAGCAGGGGCAGGGGTCTGGGGACCATGGTTTCAGGGGACATCTAAGTCAATTGGCATAATAAAATCTATTAAGAAAACATTCTGCAACCCACTGTGAAGAATGGCATCTCGGGCCTTAAACACTAGCAAGCAGCCATCTAAGACGTATCAATTGGTCTCAACCCGCTTGGATCAAAGGAGAATGAAGGACACCAAGGACACAAAGCGATTATGAGCCCATGAAACAGAAAGTGCCACATGAACAAAAGACTACATCATCCTGAGACCAGAAGAACTAGATGGTGCCCGGCTAAAACTGATGACTGCCCTGACAGGGAACACAACAGAGAACCCCTGAGGGAGCAGGAGAGCAGTGGGATGCAGACCCCAAATTCTCATAAGACCAGACATTGGTCTGACTGAGACTGGAAGGACCCCTGTGGTCATGGCCCCCAGACCTTCTGTTGCCCGAGGACAGGAACCATTCCAAAAGCCAACTCTTCAGACATGGATCGGACTGGACAATGGGTTGGAAAGGGATGCTGGTGAGGAGTGAACTTCTTGGACCGAGTGGACACTTGAGGCTATGTTGGCATCTCCTGCCTGGGGGAGAGATGAGAGGGTGGAGGGGGTTAGAAGCTGGAGAAATGGACATGAAAAGGGAGCGTGGAGGGAGAGAGCGGGCTGTATCATTGGGGGGAGAGTAGCTGGGGGTGTGTAGCAAGGTGTATATTGGTTTTTGTGTGAGAGACTGACTTGATTTGTAAACTTTCACTTAAAGCACAATAAAATTATTAAAAAAAAGACAAATTTATTAAGAATCAAAGGATGGAAAAATATATATATCAAACAAACAGCTGCCAACAAAGATCAGGAGTGGCAACACTAATCTCAGATAAAATAGACTTTTAAAAAATCCACCATAACAGACAAAGAAAAAAAACAAAAAAACCAAACCCATTTCCGTAGAGTCAATTCTGACTCATAGTGACCCTACAGGACAGAGTAGAACAGCCCCATACAGTTTCCAAGGAGATCTTGGTGGATTCAACCTGTTGACCTTTTGGTTAGCAGCCCTAGTATTTAACCACTATGCCACCAGGGTTTCCTTCTTTGTAAAAGACAAAGAATGGCACTATATAATAATTACAGGGATGATCCATCATGAAGACATAACCATAGTAAATATCTGTGCACCCAATGACAGAGCTCCAAAATGCGTAAAACAAACTCTAACAGTACTGAAAAAAGAAATTGACAGTTCTACAATCATAGTAGGAGACTTCAAAACACCGCTCTCAGTGAAGGACAGAGCATCTGAAAAAGAAACTCAACAAAGATACAAAAGATCAAAAGGGCACAACCAGCCAACTTGAACTCATAAATGTATATAGAATACCCCACCCAACAGCTGCAAAGTACACATTCTTTTCCAACACATATGGAATGTTCTCCAGAATAGGCCACACCTTAGGCCAGAAAGCAACACTCAACAAAATCCAAAATATTGAGATAACACAAAGTATCTTCTCTGATCACAATACCATCAAAGTGGAAATTAACCACAGGAAGAGGACGGAAAAAATATCAAATACATGGAAACTGAATAACACCCTGCTTAAAAACCACTGGTTAATAGAAGAAATCGAAGATGGAATTCAAAAATTCCTACAATCAAATGAGAATGAAAACACATCATACCAAAACCTTTGGGACACAGCAAAGGCAGTGTCAAGAGGTCAATTTATAGCAATAGATGCAAGAATCAAAAAAGAAGAAGGGGACAAAATTAAAATATTAGCTACACAACTCGAACAAATAGAAAGAGAACAGCAAAAGGAGTCCACAACCACCAAAAGAAAGGAAATAATAAAGATCAGAGCAGAAATAAATGAAATAGGGAATAGAAAAACAATAGAATCAACAAAACCAAAACTTGGCTCTTTGAAAGAATCGAGAAAATCAACAATCCATTAGCCAAATTAACCAGAGAAAAACAGCAGGAGATGCAAATAACCCAAATAAGAAATCAAAGAGGGGGCATTACAAAAGACTCAACTGGAATAAAAAGAATCATAACAGAATGCTATGAAAAACTGTACTCCAACAAATTTGAAAACCTAGAAGAAATGGACAAATTGCTACAAACACACTATCTACCTGAACTAACCTAAACTGAAGTTGAAAATCTGAACAGACCCATACAGAAGAGATTGAAAAGGTAACAACAAAAAAAACTCCCACCACAAAAACCTCTGGCCCAGATGGCTTCTCTGGAGAATTCTACCAAACATCAGAGAAGAGTTTACGCCAGTACTACTCAAACTATCTTAGAACGTAGAAAAGAAAGGGGCACTTCAGAATTCTTTCTATGAAACCAACATAACCCTGATACCAAAACCAGGCAAACACATCACAAAAAAAGAAAACACAGACCCATATCTCTCAAGAACACAGATGCAAAAATTCTCAACAAAATTCTAGCCAATAGAATTCAGCATCATATCAAAAAAATAATACACCATGACAGAGTGGGATTCATACCAGGTATGCAAGGATGGTTCAACATTAGGAAATCAATCAAGGTAATCCACCACATAAATAAAAGGAAAGAAAAGAATATCATGATCATCTCAATCGACGTAGAAAAGGCATTCGACAAAGACCAACATCCATTCCTCATAAAAACTCTCTGTAAAATAGGTATAGAAGGAAAATTCCTCAATATACTAAAGGCCAGCAATACAAAACCAACAGCCAACATCATTCTTAATGGAGAGAGGCTGAAGACATTCCCCTTGAAAACAGGAACAAGACAAGGTTGCCTTTTATCACCACTCCTATTTAACATTGTGCTAGAAGTGCTAGCTAGAGCAATAATGCAAGAAAAACAAATAAAGGGCACTGAAATTGGTAAGGAAGAAGTTAAACTGTCCCCATTTGCAGGTGATATAATACTATAAATAGAAAACCCAAAAGACTCCACGAGACAACTATTGGAACTAATAGAAAGATTCAGCAGAGAAGCAGGATAAAAGATAAACATGCAAAAATAAATTGGATTCCTATACACCAATGAAGAGAATAATGAAAAGGAAATCAGGAAAACAATATCATTTATAATACCCCCCCCAAAAATTTAAAAAATTAGGAATAAATCTAACCAGAGATGTAAAGGACCTATACAAAGAAAAGTACAAAACACTACTGCAAGAAACCCAAAGAGAACTACATAAATAGAAAAACATACCATGCTCATGGATAGGTAGACTCAACACTCTGAAAATGTCAATTCTATCCAAAGCAATCTACAAATACAATGTAATCCTGATACAAATGCCATTTTTTAAAGAGATGGAGAAATTAATCATTAGCTTTCTATGGAAAGAAAGAGGCACTGGATAAGTAAAGCAATACTGAAGAAGAAGAAAGTAGGAGGACTTACACTACCTAACCTCAGAATCTACTATACAGCTATGGTAGTCAAAACAGCCTGGTACTGGTACAACAGATACATTGACCAATGAAGAGACTTGAGAACCCAAATGTAAATCCATCCACCTACAGTCACCTGATCTTCAACAAGGGCCCAAAGTCCATCAAATAGGGAAAAGACAGTGTTTTTAACAAATGGTGCTGGCAAAACTGGATGTCAATCTGCAAACAAGTGAAACAAGACCCACGCCTCACACCGTACACAAAAACTAATTCAAAATGGATCAAATACCAAAATATAAAACCAGAAACTATAAAGATCATAAAAGCAAAAATAGGATCAATGCTAGAGACCCTAAAACATGGCATTAACAGGATACAAACCATAACTAACAACACACAAACTTCAGGACATATGGTAGATAAGTGGAATCTTCTAAAATTAAATACCTACACCCATCAAAAGACTTCACCAAAAGAGTAAAAAGAGAGCCCATAGGCTGGGAAAAAAATTGGCTATGACAAATCTGGCAAGAGTCTAGTCTCTAAAATCTATAGAAAAATCCAAAGCCTATACAATGAAAAGGCTAATCCAATTAAAAATGGACAAAGGATATGAACACACACTTCAACAAAGAAGATTAGAGAAATGCAAATCAAAACCACAATGACATTCCATTTCACCCCAACATCACTGGCACAAAAAAAAAAGAAAATATGTTGGACAGGCTTCAGGGAGATTGGAACTTTTATGCACTGCTGGTGAAAATGCAAAATGGTACAACCATTTTAGAAAATGATATGGTGCTTCCTTAAAAAATTAGAAATAGAAACACCAAATGATAGGCAGGGCCAAGATGGCAGAGTAGTCAGATGCTTCTGGTGGTTCCTCTTACAACAAGGACCCAAAAAACAAGTGAACCAACTATATATGACAACCTAGGAGCCCTCAACATCAAAGGCAAAGTTAGGAAATTGGGCAAAGCAGCACGGGGAAGGAGAGATGGTTCAGAAGTGGCAAGGAGTTGCCGGACCTGACTTGGTAGTAATCAGCTCCCCTCAGGCACAATGGTGGTAGTGTTCTGGAAGCAGTTTCCTCAGGGAGAGCAAGTCGCACAGAGTCTACTCATGTCTCTGGAATCAGCAAAGAATGGCATTCTCGGCAAAAAACAAGTGCCTGCATCTAATTTACCACGCAGATCTAATAGCCCCCCTTGCAAAAGAACTCTCTCCCATTTATCTGACCCCTCCTCCTTTTGCCCAAGCCCCCAAGCTTGCTTCAGTAGCTGTCAATTTCCCTTGGTCTGAGATAGGCCCTGCTGCATATTCTGAGCCATTCTCCCAGTCTTGGAGAAGGAATAAATTACAAATGGGGGAAAAAGTAATCTGCTGGCTCCCGTAAACTGATAACTCAGGGCAGAAGCAGCTTCTGTCCAGGCAAAAATGGTCCACAGACTCTGAATGCCTTTCATGCATGCATGGACCTGTGTGGGCCCATTTCAGCAGCCTAGTCCCTTGTTGGCAGACTGCAACAGTGTATGTGCCTGAGTTCTGGCTTCAACTGTTTCAGCTCTGCAGTGGAGAGGTGGGTGTTTGATGTTTGACACCACTCTGCCTATTAAACAGGGTCCTCCCCTACCCACATAGGGGCCTGAGGATTGGTAGCTCCACCCTCACCACCTAGCTACCCACGACAGGAGTCCAAGAATAGGTGTTGCCTCCCAGTCCATACAGCCAAAAACATTGGTACCCATGGTCTGGCTGCAGAACCCACCTGCCTGTGTGCTCTAGGGAAAAGGTATGCACTTTCCTCACAGACACTCTAGGGATGGTTGTCAGACCCCTACCTTTCTCAGAGCATGACCCACTGCTGCAGCCAGATACCTGTGCCTACACCCATCACCCCTGCTCCTCTAAGACTGTAGGAGAGAGCTTGCACCCCACATTTAGTGACTGTCTACCTGGACACCTAAGCAGAATCCATAAAAGAAAAGTGAATAGACTTCTAGGCTTATACACCTGGTAAAAGCTCTAGCCAGCTGGGGACAGGACATTCAAGCTTCAAAGGTGCAAATAATCAAGCTAGCTCACTCGAGCAACCTATTTGGGCATATCAAAACAAAACAAAGCAAGAAGCTAGGACACAGCAAACAAACATAAAATAAACTAATACAATAAGTTATAGATGGCTTAGAGACAACAGTCAGTATCAAATCACATAAAGAAGCAGATCATAAATGCTTCAATAAGCTCCAAAAACAAAGATTCAAGGAATCTTCCAGATGAAGAGATATTCTGGGAATTACCAAAGGTAGAATACAAAAAATCAGGAACTAGATCAGGCAAAACACAGACAAGCCAAGGAACACACAGACAAAGCAGTCAAGGAAATTAAGAAGGTTACTCAAGAACATAGTGACAAAACTAATAGGCTGCAAGAATCCATACAGAGACAGCAATCAGAAATTCAGAAGATTAAGACTAAAATTTCAGAATCAGACAACTCAGTAGAAAATCAGAGGAGCAGAATTGAGGAAATGGAAGTCAGAATTAGTGAGAATGAAGATAAAACACGTGGCACCAATATATTCGAAGAAAAATGAGATAAATAAATTTTAAAAAATGAAGAAACCCTAAGAATCATGTGGGACTCTATCCAGAGAAATAACCTATGAGTGATTGAAGTACCAGAACACAGAGGGAGAACAGAAAATAAAGAGATCATTGTTGAAGATTTGTTGTCAGAAAACTTCCCTGATATCGTGAAAGATAAGAAGGTATCTATCCAAGATGCTTATCGAACCCCACATAAGGAAGATCCCAAAAGAAAGTCACCAAGACATATTATAATCAAACTTGCCAAAACCAAAGATAAAGAGAGAATTTTAAGAGCAGCTAGGGATAAACAAAAACTCACCTACAAAGAAGAGCCAATAAGAATAAACTCAGACTACTTGGCAGAAACCATGCAAGCAAGAAGGCAATGGGATGACAAAAATATAAAGCACTGAAGCTTAAAAAAAAAATTGCTAGCCAAGAATCATATATCCAACAGAACTGTCTCTCAAATATGAAGGTGAAATTAGGACATTTGCAGATAAACAAATGTTTAGGGAATTTGCAAAAACGAAACCAAAACTACAAGAAATACTAAAGGGAGTTCTCTGGTTAGAAAATCAATAATATCAGATATCAACCCAAGACTAGAACACTGTACAGAGCAATCAGAAATCAACCCAGATAGGGAAATCACAAAAATAAATCAAGATTAAAAAAACACTCAAAACAGGGAAACAGAGATGTCGTTATGTAAAAGAAGACAGCATTAAAACAAAGAGGGACTAAGAAATATAGTCATAGATCTTTCATATGGAGAGGAAGACAAGGTGATATAAAGAAATAACAGTTAGGTTTAAACTTAGAAAAATTCAGGTAAATATTAAGGTAACCACAAAGGAGACAAACAATCCTACTCATCAAAACAAACTACAAGAAAAAAATAGAGACTCAGCAGAGGCAAAATCAACTACAATGAATAAGGGGAAAAGACAATATATAAACTACTCAGCACAAAAAATTAAGTGGGAAAAAGAAACTGTCAACAACACACAAAAAAAGACATCAATATGACAGCACTAAACAACAACAAAAAAAAAACTCATACCTACCCGTAATAACGCTAAATGTAAATGAACTAAAAGCACCAATAAGGAGACAAAGAGTGGCAGAATGGATAAAAAACATGATCCATCTATGTGCTGCCTACAAGAGACACACCTTAGACTTAAAGATACAAACAATCTAAAACTCAAATGGTGGAGAAAAATATAACAAGCAAACAATCACCAAAAAATAGTAGGAGTGGCCATATTATTTTCTGACAAAATAGACTTTAAAGTTAAATCCACCACAAAGGATAAGGAAGGACAGTATGTAATGATTAAAGGGACAATACACCAGGAGGCTATATCCATATTAAATATTTACGTGCCCAACAACAGGGCTTCAAGAACATAAAACAAACTCTAACACAATTGAAAAGTGAGATAGACAGCTCCACAATAATAGTAGGAGACTTCAACACAACACACTGAAGGACAGAACATCCAGAAAGAAGCTCAATAAAGACACAGAAGATCTAAATGCCACAATCAACCAACCTGACCTCATAGACATATACAGAACACTCCACCCAACAGCGGCCAAGTATACTTTCTTTTCCAATGCACGTGGAACATTCTCTAGAATAGACCACATGTTAGGTCATAAAGCAAGACTTAACAGAAACCAAAGCATCAAAATCATATAAAACATCTTCTCTGACCGTAAATTCATAAAAGTAGAAATCAATAACAGAAAATGCAGAAAAGAAATCAAACACTTAGAAGCTGAACAACACCTTGCTCAAAAACTATCAGGTTATAGAAGAAATTAAGTACGGAATAAAGAAATTCATAGAATCTAATAAGAATGAAAATATTTCCTATCAGAATCTTTGGGACACAGCTAAAGCAGTGCTCAGAGGTCAATTTACAGCAATAAGTGCACACATACGAAAAAGAAGAAAGGGCCAAAATCAAAGAATTATCCATACAATTTGGAAAAATAGAAAGAGAGCAACAAAAGAAGCCCTCAGTTGCTAGAAGAAAGCAAATAATAAAAATTAGGGTAGAATTAAATGAAATAGAGAACAGAAAACTACTGAAAGAGTTAAGACCAAACGCTGGTTCTTTGAAAAAATTAACAAAATCAATAAACCACTGGCTAAACTGACAAAAGAAAAACAGGAGAGGAAGCAAATGACCCAAACAAGAAATGAGATGGGTGATACCATAACAGACTTACCTGAAGTTAAAAAAAAATCATATCAGATTACTATGAAAAATTGTACTCTAACAAATTTGAAAACTTAGAAGAAATGGATGCATTTCTAGAAACACACTACCTACCTAAACTAATACAAACAGAGGTATAACAAATAAATAAACCCATAACAAGAGATTGAAAAAGTAATCAAAAAACTCTCAACAAAAAAAGCCCTGGCCCTGATGGCTTCACTGGAGAATTATGCCAAACTTTCAGAGAAGAGTTAACACCGCTACTACTAAAGGTATTTCAGAGCATAGAAAAGGATAGAATACTACCAAACTCATTCTATGAAGCCAGTGTAACCCTGATACTGAAACTAGGTAAAGACACAACAAAAAAAGAAAATTACTGACCAATATTCCTCATGAACTTAAATGCAAAAATCTTCAACAAAATTCTAGCCAATAGAATTCAACAACATATCAAAAAAATAATTCACCATGACAAAGTGGGATTCATATCAGGTATACAGGGTTGGTTCAATATTAGAAAAACAATCATGTAATCCATCATATAAATAAAAGACAAGAACCACATGATCTTATCAATTGATGCAGAAAAGGCATTTGACAAAGTCCAACACCCGTTCATGATAAAAACTCAGCAAACTAGAAATAGAAGGAAAGTTCCTCAACATAATAAAGGGTGTTTGTACAAAGCCAACAGACAACATCATCCTAAATGGACAGAGTCTGAAAACATTCCCCTTGAAAATGGGAACCAGGCAAGGATGCCCTTTATTACCACTTTTATTCAACATTGTGCTGAAGGTCCTATCTACAGCAGTTAGGTTAGATAAAGAAATAAAGCGCATCCAGATTGGTAAGGAAGAAGTAAAAGCGTATCTATTTGCAGAAGACTTGATCTTATACACAGAAAACCCTAAGGAATCTTCAGGTAAACTACTGAAACTAATAGAAGAGTTCAGCAGAGTAATCAGGATACAAGATAAACATATAAAAATCAGTTGGATTCCTCTACACCAACAAAAAGAATGTCTAAGAGGAAATCACCAAATCAATACCATTTACAATAGGCCCCAAGAAGATAAAATACTTAGGAGCAAATCTAACCAGAGACATAAAAGACCTGTACAAGGAAAACTACAAAACACTACTGCAAGAAACCAAAAGAGACCTACATAAGTGGAAAAACATACCTTGCTCATGGATAGGAAGACTCAACATTGTAAAAATGTCTATTCTACCTAAAGTGACCTATAGGTACAATGCAATCCCTATCCAAATTCCAATCACATTTTTTAATGAGGTGGAGAAACAAATCACCAACTTCATATGGAAGGGACAGTGGCCCTGGATAAGTAAAGCATTACTGGAAAAGAAGAGTAAAGTGGGAGGCCTCACACTACCTGATTTTAGAACATATTATACCACCACAGTAGTCCAAACAGCCTGGTACTGGTACAAGAACAGATACATAGACCAATGGAACAGAATTGAGAATCCAGACATAAATCCATCCATATATGAGCAGCTGATATTTGACAAAGGCCTTAAGTCAGTTAAATGGGGAAAAGACAGCCTCTTTAACAAATGGTGCTGGCCTAGCTGGATATCCATCTGCAAAAAAATGAAACAAGACCCGTCCTCACACCATACGTAAAAACTATCTCAAAATGGATCAAAGACCTAAATATAAAATCTAAAATGATAAAGATCATGGAAGAAAAAATAAGGACAACACTAGGAGCCGTAATACATTGCATAAACAGTATACAAAACATTACTAACAATGCACAGACACCAGGAGAGAAACGAGATAACTGGGAGCTCCTAAAAATCAAACACTTATGCTCACCCAAAAGCTTCACCAAAAGAGTAAAAAGATTACCTACAGACTGGGAAAAAGTTTTTGGCTACGACAAACCTGATCAGTGTCTGATCTCTCAAATCTACATGATACTGCAAAAACTCAACAACAAAAAGACAAAAAACCCAATTAAAAAATGGGCAAGGGAACACTTCACCAAAGAAGACATTCAGGCGGCTAACAGATACATGAGGAAATGCATCTGGGGTGTTAAAAGCTCACGGCCTTCTAAGATACACTGGTCTCACCCAGTCTGAAGCAAGGGGAATAAAGAAAACCAAAGACACAAGGGAAAGATTAGCCCAAAGGACTGATGGACCACAGGTACCACAGCCTCCACCAGACTGAGTCCAGCACAACTAGATGGTGCCGACTGCTCTGAAGGGTATCACAATACAGGGTCCTGGACAGAGCTGGAGAAAAATGTAGAACAAAATTCTATCTCACAGAAAAAGACCAGAGTCACTGGCCTGACAGAGACTGGAGAAACTCCGAGAGTATGGTCCTCAGGCAACCTTTTAGCTCATTAATGAAGTCACTCCTGAGGTTCTCCCTTCAACCAAAGATTAGACAGGCCCATAAATGAAAACAAGACTGAAGGGGCACACCAGACTAGGGGCAAGGACTAGAAAGCAGTAGGAGACAGGAAAGCTGGTAATAGGGAACCCAAGGTCGAGAAGGGGAGAGTGTTGACATGTCGTGGGGTTGGTTACCAATGCCACAAATCAATATGTGTACTAATTGTTTAATGAGAAGATAGTATGTTCTGTAAACCTTCATCTAAAGTGCAATAAAAAAAATTCTGGAAAAAAAATGATAGCGAAAGAAAATATATATATATTGCCCATCCTAAATACCCAGTCTCTTTGTAAACTTTACCTGTCAAACTTTTATCTGAGCACTTCACTTAGAAAAATATTTTACTTCCTTGAGATTCTATCCCCTAATATTCATCCAAGGTGATCTCAGGCTCAATATGTCAACAACTGAACCTTCAAAACTTTCTCTCAAAACTCTCCCTGCGTTCTCTGTCCACCTGCCAATCATTCACCAGAGCTTGAGATGCTGATGCTGCTTTTGACTCCTCATCCTTTCACATATTGTTGTTATTGTGTGCCATTAAGTCAATTCTGTGTCATATGTTAAAAAAAAAAAAAAAACCCATTGCTGTCAAGTCGGTTCCAATGCAGAGCAACCGCATAGGACAGAGTAGAGCCACCCCAGAGAGTTTCCAAGGAGCGCCTGGTGGATTTGAACTGCCGACCCTTTGGTTAGCAGCCGTAGCACTTCACCACTACACCACCAGGGTTTCCAACTCATATGTTATCTGCAGCTAAATTTCTATTAACCACTAAAAGATCTCTCAGTCTATGGCTTCCTCTACCATTTTACCATCTTAGTCTTCATTCAAGCTCCCTGGACTTATAGCCTCATTACCATGGTCATAAACATCGCCACTAAAAATAAGCAAAAAACTGTGATCATGAACATTGCCACTAAAAATGAGCAAGAACTGACAGGACAGAGGTGCCAGAGACAGAGAGAAGAGATGCAGGAGAGAGAGAATGTCAGCCTACATGGGAAAGCCTAGGCCTGAAAGAGAGTGAAAAAGCGAGATGTGAAGGGTGGGGAAAGGAGTGATGACGGGAGTTGCTCAAAGCTTGAAGGTGGAGAAATTGAAAAGAAGGTAGGAGAAAAGTGGTTGAGATTATGAATTTGATCCCTTTAATTTACCTTTGTGGGCAGTGGTGGTTCAGTGGTAGAATTCTCTTTCCACAAGGGAGACTTGGGTTCAGTTCCCAGCCAATACACCTCAAGTGTAGCCACTACCTGTCTGTAGAGGCTTATATGTTGCTATCATGGTGAACAGGTTTCAGCAGACCTTCCAGACTAAGACAGACTAGGAAGAAAGGCCTGGCAATCTACTTTTGAAAAGTCAGTCAATGAAAAATCTTATGAATTGCAACTGTCTGATCCACAACTGATCATGGGAATGACACAGGATCTGGCAGCATTTCATTCCATTGCGCATGAGGTTGTCATGAGTCAGGAGCTGACTCAGTGGCCGCTAACAACACATCTACTCTTAGAAGATAAGCAAAACACAACATTCCTTTTTAATTACTTTTTAGCTGTATACTGTTCTTCTCTGACATACATGTCTTCTCCCAACCATGGAGATAGTCTTTCCTAGCACTGTATTGTCTACAACTCAGCTCTCAATTGTCTACTAAAATTACCTCTGCTTGGCATTCGAGGCTCGGAACCAATGGCTCCAACCCACCATTGCTTGTACCTGGCCCCCATCACAGTGCACCACCAATAGCTTCCTCCTCCATATGTATCTTTACTTTGCTCTTCTCTGTCTAAAACTTCTAGTCTCCAGCCCTGCCTCTCAAAATCCTCTCCATCCCTCAAGGCCTCAGGAAAATGCAACTTGCCTGACTCCCTTATCTGGATTTTGCTCCCTGTTTTGAACACAATCAGTGCTTTGAGTTTCGTCTCTTCGGCCCTGCTTCTTCTCTAACCTTGCGTGTCTCAAACTGGAATACTCATCTGTCGTTCTTGTAGAAGATACACAGCCCTGAAGCTGAGGACTAGGGCTTATTTATCTTGAAACACCTAACTGAATATTTTGCACAAAGTAGACACTGCATACATATTTACCTAACAAATAGTATTTAATTCCGCTGGCCTTCTTTATTTTTTGCCCCTTTTAAACAACAAGGTAAATTGTCCACACGGTTTTTGCGTGGGAATACTTCTCATGGAAAATCTTAGCCTCTTTATTATAGATGAAGCATCAATTAAAAAGCACAAAGTGACACAGTCTGAACCTAGAATATATACTGGGGCCGAGACCAAAGAAAGAGACAAATTTAAAGTTGTACAAACCAACAGTGGGAGGACCGACTATACTTAGTGACTAGACTGTCAGAGTGAAAAACCTCAAGTGGGTTGTAAATATAGGGTTGATTCTTTGGGGCGTTTTTTTCTTCTATTTGCTGATTTAGCTCCTACAATCAAGAGATTTTATTGTTATTCAATTTTACTGAAGGCAGACTAAATCAACTGATTTCATGTTTATTCCTGATTTTTGTTTTGGTTACCTTGGCTAAACTCTGTTTTACAAGGCCCTTTCAGTTTTTTTTTTTTTCAGTTACAGTGATCACAAATATGCTTTTATCTTTTTTTAAAAAAAGTCAGCTACTTCTTTGCTTGTGTCTTCAATGGAAATCCAACTAATTTGTTACAAAATGTGAGTTTTTGAAATTTGCAGAAATCCATAGTACTCTTGCCTTCTAACTTTCTGATTGATGAAAGTGCTGTAATTTCTTCCCAGCATTCAGTAGGGCCACTGCACACACTACTCGCAGATGTTTGGTAAAAGAGGGATGTCTTGACATTTTGTATTCCCGAATGTAATGCCAATGAAACTTTCTTTTGTGCTCCTTATTCTCTAAAAAGAGAAGATAATATTAAAGGCATATCTTTCAAGGGACTGCTCTTTTCAGAAAAGCGAGTCTACTGAGTGTTTACTTACATATGATGACCTTAAATGGGGAAATTAGCAAAACAGCAATGATTAGTTTAAAGTTTCCCAAGCGTTGATTGTGCAGAGGTTTTAAAAGGCTGTCTCCTGGAGCTACATGATATGGTCATTAGGCATTTAGGGGAATGACTAGAAGATTAGACAAAGCAGACCAGCCCTCCCTCCAAAGTTCTAGGCAAAAAAAAAAAAAAGAGAGAAGAAAAGAAAAAGTCCTTTTCGGTCCAATATACATTAACTAACAGCAACGTATATTCCTCTTGAACAATTGCTAACTTTCCCATCCTATACCCATCTCCCTAAATAATAACCTTCCAGATCTAAGACTCTGGTTTTTGACAGTTCATCCCCATTGCAGGCACCCACATACATGCACGCACACTCAAACATTGTACACACACAAAGTTTTTCTTACGTTCTTTTATATTTGGATTTGCAGAGGGGACAAGGGATAAGGGGAGGAAAAGACTTAAAAAAAAAAAATCCAGTAAGTTTGATCTAAACAAAATGGTTATTCAAATGGGTCCCCTACTAATTTCACAAAGATGCGTGATAATATCCAACATATGGCTTTAACTATGTTTTTTAATATTAGAAATTCAATGCACATTTTAAGACACAAGTTTTCCTGATATGCCGTTGATAATACAGGAGAACTATTTTCCATTTGTTTCTAATTATCTTAAAGACAGCCTGGGGATCATTTACCCATGGTTTAAGAGCATTCAGATAAGCGCACAGATGCGACAGGCGGGCATGTGTGTCAGCTACTGCACTGGGGCTGTGTGAGGGTGGCTTAGCCAAGACTATCCTCTTATGTCTGAAAACACTAGATACAGTTCCTAAGGTCAACCAGTACTAAAAAATAAAATCCTTCCATTGTCAACATTTTTAGGGTGTAGGCTCTGGAGACAGACTGCCTGGCTCCACCACTTAACCAGCCTGCTGACCTTGGGCAAGTGAGTTGACCTTCCTTGCCTCAATTTCCTCATCTGAAAAATGGGGCTGTGCCTCCATCATATGCCCATCATGAGGATTAAAGCATCTAGAATAGTACTCAAAACATAGAAACTTCTTGATAAATGATCTGGTACTGTTTAACTCTCTACTTCATCCCTCTCTGACTCCTTTCCCTTCATCTTGCCAGCAAGGTTTCTTCCAATCCGTGTGAGGTACTCTCCCTTGCTTCTGCCTGAACCATTTTCTCTTATTCTCTTAGCTTACCCACACTCCTGCTACAAGTCTCAGTGAAGACACCATTCCCTCCAGCCTGAGTTGGGTGGTCCTCACCTACATGCCCACAGCTCCTTGTGTTTCTCCTATGATGGTCCTTAAAGTGTGCCATTTTAATACTGACTCATCTTCCCCTTTAGACTCTAAGGTGTGTGTTGATATACTAGATGTGTCTTGCTCATGCTGCAATCTCACCTCATGAAAAAGTGCTTTGCACGTGTAATAACTGTATCTTTTATTTGCAAAGCGGAAAAAAAAATTCAGAGTGTACCCACAGAAAATAGACAAAAACACAGAGGAGGTAGGGGCAAATTATACGTTTGCCTTGAGAACATTTTCAATTTTAATCTTTCCTGAGACTCGGTGAGCCCTTTCAATTGGAAAATCCCAGCGCTTCTTCAGCTCAGGGATTTATTCACACACATGTACACACCTCACGTGCACATGTGTGCGTATACACATGCACACACCGTTACTGCTTCAGCTTTATTTCTTCCTTGCTCTCCTTTGGCCATGTCTATTATTTGCCTTGTCCTGGCTTGTCTTTCTTGTTCTTGTCCCATCTTTTCACTCATCATTTTCATTTATTTCCCTTAATTTCTTTGCTGCATGTTTCAAATTTTTGCTGCATTTGCCCTTACCGATCAATAATTTTGTTTTCAGCAGGATGGATTCTCTTTTTTTCTTCTGCTAGTGAATTGTTTTAATTTGGAAAGGATGGTTTTATTATTCTCATCATTTACTCTTTAGCATCCTTAATTCTTTATTGGTTTTGTTTAAGTTCTCTTCTACTTCTGTCTTTAAATCTGCCTCAATACATGGCAGCTGTCTCTCTTCTTTAAGTGATTGAAATCTCATAAAGGAGCTGAGCTCTTCCATTGCCTACTCCTGTCAGTGCATGTCACAGAGCAGCTCCCTTAAGTCCCATGCAGATCAAGTTGTTGGGGTCTGGGCAGAGGTGGACTGGCTGGCTGTGGGAAGTAAGGTTAGAGTGTCTTCTCCAGGGGCTGGTCAAGAAGTGCCAGCAGCCACCTAGGGCCTCTGCACTGAGGCTGGGGTCCAGCGCTGCAGGTCTGCTCTCTCCTCCCCAGGCTCCACTGGAGAGGTATGTCTCACCACCACCCTGGCACCAGAAATGTGCTCTGCACCTGCTTCCCACTCCCAGGGCCTGTCCCTTCTTCTTAAGGATTCCAGACCTTCGGGGGACTGATTTTCCTACAACTTAAGTGTACCCAGGATGGCACCCAGAGGAGGATGACACCATGGGCATTTGTCCAGTCTGCCATTTGCCACTTTTTCATTTTAAAATTATCTGATGGGTTGGGATAGGGGAGGAATATGACAAACCACTTTATATTGAAGAAAAAAAAAAGCTCAAAGAAGGTGAAATACTTAAGATTAAAACAACCAATTAGGAGCAATTTCCAGTTTTTAAGAGAAAACTTCAAAGTAAAACTTCTTTGAAAGTCACCCAAATTCAAATGGGAGAAATAAGCCTTGGAGCTTGATGAACTCTGAAATAACTGCCCCTGAAACACTGAATAGAGAGGCAGCGTGGCGATGAAGAATATAGGGCCAGGGCAAGTTGCTTCCCTTTCATTGCCTTCATTTCCTCATCTGTGTGAAGGGGTTAATATAGTACCGACCTCAGACAATTTTGTGAAGATTAAATGAGTCAATATTCGAAAAGTGATTAGGATAGAAATTGGCATATAATAAATATTCAAAAAGTGCTCAGGAGAGGAAATGGCATATAATAAATACTATAATAAAAAAAATAGTGTTCGCTAAATAAAGTAAAAGAAAATATGTATCAAACTGGTATTTAAAGCCATGAACACCATAGGGAAAGTTTTGATATCCAGGATGTCATTGGAATTGTTGTACTTTTAAAAATACCTTTGCCATAAAATGGATTCACCATCTGCCTACCTGAAAATGATCCTCTAATAGATACTATACAAGGAATGTTGCACAGACCACCCTACCATGCCAAGGGCTTCCAGTGAGAGGAGGGAAATGGGTGTTTTTACTTTATAATGTTTATTCAAGGCTTATGGTTTGTTGCAGTCCGTTTTCAACTTTGTGGTGGGAAGACAGAATACTATCAATTAGATAATTTTCAAAACAGCCTGTACTTTCAGGTACTTCAGAGATCACTACATCCACAAGACAAGGCAGAAAGGTATGTCCCAGGGCACCTGTTTTTTAAGCACCCCACGCATGTGCACACAATTAGTTGCTCTATAGATTCTAACAGGCGCTTGTACTCAACAAAGCCATCTTTCTGTTCCTTTCCTACCTCCACAGTCACAAAGGTGAAAGGAAGAGAAACATTATCAACATCTGAACAATGATAGAAATGCCAAAAGTCCTGGTACTTAAATACTTGTAAAATGATAAACAGTAAAAGCTAGCATTCCTGGATGCATCCTGGGTAAGCAATTTGCATTCATGATTTGATTTTCTAATAACTAGGATTTTTTTTTTTTTTTTACTTACCTAGTTGATTTTCACTTAACTCTGCATGTTCTTAGTTTAGCTGCATTTTTTTTTTCCATTCCTAAAGGCCAGGAGATTAAAAAAAAAAAAACTAAGCAGATTTAATTTTATTTTAATAATTTTGATGAGCCAAAAGAGAGCGGCTGCGGTTTGGGATAAAAATGTGGTTTTGATCTGCGCAGAGCAGGGGTGTGAAGCAGCACAACATAACTGGTTGGTGCCTAACTTCTGAACAAGCCTCAATCAGCTGTATAATTCACGCAAAACATTCAGCTTGATCCAGGCAACCAAGGACAATGTGGCATTTTATCCTACTTGATCCGGAGTGGAAGCATTGACTCATCCCATTTATCGTCAACCTTAGATGCTACTTAATGTCATAGGGAATCCAGTTCAGAGATAATCTTTTGATAATGATTTTTAAGAGCAGCTGAGGCTCATGCATTCAAGAGAAAACAAATATATGTGACACGCAGAGCCAGGAGGAGGTCAAGTCAGCCACAGATTTGGGTTTTCAAATCTCCATCATCTCCCAGGTCCTGACCCTAACCTTCTGTCTCCCACTGGCAAAGAAAACCAGGGTGTTCTGCCTCATATAACATGAGAAGTCACTCTACTGTGTGAAAGCCCCCATCAATTTTGCAGAGGTTTGCTGCCGTTATCACACTCCAGGTAAGCAGTTGTCATGAAGCATTAGAGCTGAAAGAGGCTGACAGCATAACTGTGGGCGAGCTCGAGGCTCAGCCCGGTGCAGCACCTGCCACCTGCTCAGGCAGCAGTGTCCTCTGTCAAGACACAGCCTGGCAAGAGGCTTCTGGAAGCACTTTGTATTGTGCCCTTCATTGACAGCACACTGGAGGGCAGCCTGTCTAGCAAGAGCAGGACAGAAACCTCTGCCAGCCACCTGCCTGCCCCCATATGGTGGCCATTTAAAAGCCCGTCACTTTCATAAAAAAGCTCTCAAATTATTCATTCATCAAGTGCCGTTTTGACCGGCCTGACTGCCTCAGTGAGTGATCGCCTGATTCTGTGGATTGGAGAGCTTTACTTTCCCAGGACTTCATTTGGGTGTCACTAAAGAAGAGTTCTGGTTGTGCAGTGGTTAAGCACTCAGCTGCTAACTGAAAGGTTAGCGATTCAAACCCACCATACCTCTCTGCAGGAGAAAGATTTAGCAATCTGCTTCTGTAAAGGTTACAACCTAGGAAACCCTATGGGGCAGTTCTACTCTGTCCTATAGAGTCACTATGAGTTGGAATCAACTCAATGGCAATGGGTTTATTCTTTAAGGAAGAGATTGCATAAATACAGCTGGATGAACAAGTCCAGTCCACTCGGTACTCTGGGCTCCACTGCTTCCAGGAAGACAGCCCTAGGGAGCAGGGGACATTTCACTTAGAGCCGGAATACGACAAGTCTCCCAGGATCCTCCATCATGAACAATGGGAGAGTGTCTGAGCAGTCTTACACATAATGCCTTGTTTCTTCACTATCCAGGTTCAGGGGCAAAAAGTTGGAAAAGGAGGGAGGACTCTGTTCAGAAACCATAAAAAAAAAAGCACACTTGTGTGTTCATCTGAGATGTGAACAATACTCAGTACCAGTCGCTGTCGAATCAACTCCAACTCATGCAACCTCATGTGTCTTAGGCTGAGTTCTGTAGAGAAACAAAACCAGTGCAGAGTATAAATATAGAGAGAGAGAGATTTCTGTAAGGGAAATGGCTCACGTGGTTTTAGAGGCTGGAAAATCCCAAGTTCGTAGGTCAGGCTGGAGGCTTCTCCTGACTCATGACATGCAGCCACAGATTCTGGTGAATCCAAGATCAGAATGTCAGACAGCAGGTCACTGGCTCACATGCTGTGGAGGCCAACAAATTCCATGATCGGTAGGTAAGCTGCTAGCTCAAGTCCATAGAAGCACAGATCAGAACAGGAGCCAGCTGCAGGATCCAGGGCAAAAAAAAAAAAAAAAAAAGCCAGTGAGCCTTGCTGGAAAGTTCACCTATATTGGATGCAAGTCATGTCCCCAAGGAAACTCTTTCAACTGACTGCTCACAACAGATCTCATCAGGGAGGTGATCACATTATATCAGATATCATTATGGAGGTGATTACATCATTAAAAAGCCAAACTACATCATAACTGCCAAACCACTGAGGATCATGGCCCAGCCACGTTGCCACACAACCTTATCACATCATGTGTGTCAGAGTCAAACTATGCTCCATAGGGCTTTCAATGGCTGATTTTTCAGAACTAGATTGCCAGGCCTTTCTTCCAAGGTGCTTCTGGGTAGTCTCATACCTCCAGTCTTTCAGTGAACAGCTAAGCACATTAACTGTTTGCACCACTCAGGGACTCCAAGATGTGACCAGTTTCCAGAAAATTTGCCAATGGAAATACACTTTAAAGAGGCCCAGAAATCCATTACTACTTGCATGCATGTCAAAATTCTACCATTATTTATTATTTATTTTTTATTATTACATTCATGAGATAATGTAAGTGTATTGTAACATTGGAATAAATATGTTGAAATTTTCTTCCTCATTTGTTTCAATGTTTTCTGACTATCTCCCTCCACCATCATGTAACCTCTATGAGATTAGGGCTCTTCTCTGTCTTATACAGATAGCACTGTAACCCCAGGGCCTGAATAGTACTCAACACATAGAAGGTACTCAATAAATACTTATTGGACAAATAAATGCATGAAAGAATTAAAGAGTAAATGAATGACACCTGGGGTAAAGCACCAGCTGTCTTATGACATAGCTTGTCACCGCTTTTGTGCAGGGGTGAACAGGTTGTAAGTGAAGCTGAGAAATAAGGAGAGAGAGTAATAATGATTTTTTTTCAATTATTTTTGGTACATTTTAGCTTAAAATCTACAACTTAAAAAAACCACTGGAATAGTAAAGAATGAGTGAACCAGGCACCCAAGAATTGGATGAAATTCTCTGTTGTATGAACATAAGGCTTATTCTGTATGCCCTACTCTCCGGAGGAGTGAGTTTAAGAAGGCAAGCAGGTGAGAATTTCTACCCTTTCTTCTAAAACTAGCTGCTAGACACCAGGTCCTTTTTCTTCACTCTTCCTGCCAGTGTCATCATCCATTCCTCTTACTTCAAGCCAAGCCTGTCCTCAGACAATCCCCACCCTGGAGCTCTCTCCTGAGAGCCAGCTCCTTCTATCTAACTGCTTCCTAAACATCCAGCTCCACCTGAGTATCTGACAGACCTTCAAATACAGCAGTCTAAAACTGAGCTCCTGGCCATCCTCCCACACCTGCTCCTCCTCCTGTGTCCTCCGTCTCAGTGAAGGGCGCCGTTTGCTTGCCATCACTCTCTCCAAAAATCTACAGAAATCCTGCACTCCTCTCTTAGCCTCCTCCCATCACACTCACATCCAAGGCTAGTCCTTCGTGTCTCTCACGTCCTTCTCTCCTCTTCTCTCCTTTGCCACAGCTACTAGTTTAGTTCAGGCTTTTATTATTCTCACATGGATTATTGCAATGGTCTCACATTGGTTGCCTGATGATCCTTCTAAAAATCAAACCTGAATATATTACAACCCTGTATCACCCAGGCTGGCCTAAAACTTCTTCACAGCTCCCTGTGTCTCCTAGGGTATGGCCAAGCTGCTGTAGTATGGCCCACAAGAGCATTCCTGATCTGGATCTTATCTCACCTCTCAACCAGCCCCTTCCCTTGTTCCTCTGCTTCAGCAATTTGAGCTAGAGTTTCTCAGTGGGTCATGTTTCATCTACTGGGCGTTGGTTCTCACATACATCTCCTTATAATCCAACATGCCACTTCTGCCCCCAACACCAGGTGAGTTAGGCCTTGAAAAGGGAAGATAGTTCTCTAGGTCTGGGCTATCCCCTCCCCCAAGATGCTAGAATGAGAAGGGAATAAAAGAGAGAAACATGGTCAATTTTAGGACTGCTTACTAAGAAACTTTGCCTGAAGTATATACAGACAGGATTATTAGGTTGCCAGGTGGGGTGAGTGAGGGTAGAAAGTAGACTCATTGCCTAGGAGACACTGAACTTCTGTTAAGGGCGATGAAAACATTTGGAAATGGATAATGATGATGGTTATACTACATGATTAACACAATTAATGTCAATGAATTGTACATGTAAAGAATTTTGAAATGCCAAATGTTTTCTTATGTTATCTATTAAAATAAAAGAATAAATTAAAAAAAAATTAAAAAATAGAAACTCTGCCTGAGAATTCACAGAAGGTATTAGTTTGAGTCATTCTCTTTCAATGTTGGTTTGAGAAGTATTGGTCAGACTTTCATGATTTCTTATCTGGGCCAGCAGAATGCCTCCTGAATTATCTTGCCTTCGGTTTCCCCTCTAGCCCTTTTTCCAGCCCATTCTTGACACTGCTGTCAGCATCTTCCCAAACCTGAAATAAGTTCATGTCACTCCCCTGCTTCAACCTCTTCAGTAGCTCCCAATCTTCTACCCACCTCGTATAATATCTTCCTTCCATAACTCCCAGTGCAGTGCTTGGCAGATGCAGCAAATTGATCTTGAAGGTAATTAAAATTAGCAGTTGTAGATTGGGCCAACTAAATGTTTAATTTTAAGTGGGAATTTGTTAATATTGTTGTTAGCTGCCATTGAGTCTACTCAACTCATGGTGATCTCATATACAATAAAACGAAACATTGCCTAGTCCTAAACCAGCCTCTTAGTCCCCAGCAGTTTGAGTCCATCACTGTGGCTACTGTGCCAATTCATCTCAATGAGGGTCTCCCGTGCCCTTCCTTGCCCTCTACTTTACTAAATAATGACGTCTCCCTCTAAGCGATTAATCCCTCCTGATGACATGTCCAAAGCAAGGGAGTCTGACAATGTTCTGTTGTGATCCCTCAGGTTTTCATTGGTTCTTTTTTAGTAGTAGATCACCAGGCCTTTCTTCCTAGTCTGTCTCAGCCTGGAAACTCCTGAAACCTGTTCACCGTGGTTGACCCTGCTGATATTTGAAATACTGGTGGCATAGTTTCCAGCACCACAGTATAGTAAACTGACAGACAGGTGGTGGTGAGAATAGACAGATTTAAAACACCAACAACAAACATCACACTGGGGATGCCTCTGGTTAAGGTTAAAGGCTTTGCCTCTTTTCCTCTCCTAAATGTAAGCAGCAAGAAGTAGCTGAAACACCATAGGCTAGGAAGGCATAGGATTTGATCCAGATCCTGGTTCCGCCACCTGTGCATGACTATGACTTACTCTCTGTGAGCTCTCATTTCCTTATCCATTGTGCAGATAGGAGTCCCTGGATGGTGCAAAAGGTTAATGAGCTCAGCTACTAACAGAAAGGTTGGAGGTTCAAGTACACCCAGGGTACCTCGGGAGAAAGGTCTGGCGATCTACTTCCAAAAAATGACCCACTCAAAACCTTATACAGCACAATTCTACTCTGACATGCCTGGGGTTGCCATGAATCGGAATCAACTCAATGGCAACTGATGAAAGTGAAGATTGTGATTCCTGTATCAGAGTAGTTGTGAGGGTCAAGCAGTGGAGACTCCCAGTTCAGAAGGAGACCTAGTAAAACAATACCCCTCCCCCATTCTGTTCACCTGCCTCAAATTTAAAAGGCATTATGGTTTATTTTTATGAAAAAAAACTTTTTTTTTTAAATGAAACAAAAATAACAACAATAAAAATGTTTAGTCCAAGGCTGGAGGTAAGATTTTGAGGCTTTGCAAGATAGCCTGGCTTTTGGTTTGTGTTTCCTTCTCTTCCACAAATATTGGGTTGTGAGAGCCTGGCTGAAATGGAAACTATAAAGGGATCATGTGACAAAAGGAGTGAACTCCAAGGGCGGAAAAACTCTGGTTTTAATTCTTTTAAATCCTTAAGGTCAGCGTCAGACAGGGAGTCGGGATAACCTAGCCAGATTGGCAGTAACTAGGAAGTGACCCAAGCCAAATAGCAAATTACTAGCTAATAGAACCAAGTCACCTCTATTGCGGCCGCCAGTCGAGGCCCAGGTTTGCCTGCCTGCCACTGGGAGCACGTTGGAGAGTCTATCCCCAGAGGGACCACCTACCACAGATGCCGGCTCCAGTTGAGGGCTTGGATGGAAGGTATTTAGATAAACTAATAATTGCACAGGGATGTGGTTTGCACTGGAGAAGTCAAGACTGTGTTTAAATGTCTGAAATTCCTGGTGTTGCTAATAATTGTAACCTCTGCTCCAATAAAACACACAATGTTATTGAAAAGTGTCCAATCACAAGGTATTATTTTTGGTCTAAAACAGATGCAGCCCTCGGCACTTAAAAGGAGAATGTCTGGATGGCTCTACCTCTGCTTGAAGGAAAACAAAACTCCTGAAACTTTGATCAAGGCCTCGTTTCTGAGACACATCTAATGGAGAGATGGCAGCCTAGCAGCATGACTGTGATGCCGTTTGCAATCACAAGTCGGTCTACATTGGGAGCCCCTCTTATGGTGCTGGAGTGGAATGAAAGCCAGAATTCTGATCTAAGAGAAATGACCTAGTATTTGTTCCAGGCTGCGCATTAATATGTATTACCTCATTTAACCCTTACAGCAAACCCATTTTACAGATGAGAAAACTAAAGCCTAGAAAGATTTTAAAAACTGGCTCAGAGTTACCCTCCTATTCAGTGCGAAACTGGGATTTGAACCCAGAGCTGTCTGTCCAGAAAGCCCACATCCTTTGCATTCTATCATACAGCCTTCCCATGGAATTATAAAGTGCTAACTCCAAAGAGGGGTAGCAGGAGTCAACTGCCATTTTTCAGATTCCTGCTTCATCATTTGCTATCTCTGTGACCAAGGATAAAGCATTTAACCTCTCCGTCCTTCAGTTTCATCACAATAAAATGGGGGCAAATAATAAAAACCAAAACAAAACAAAAAAAACACCTTGCCATAGAGTTGATTTTGACTCACTGTGACCCCATGAGTTACAGCATAGAACTGCTCCATAGGGTTTTATTGGCTGTAATCTTTATAGAAGCAGATCGCTAGGTCTTTTCTTCCATGGCACCAGTAGGTGGGTTTGAACCACTAACCTTTATGTTAGTCGTTACTGTTGTTGTTGAGCACAAGCTGTTTTTGCCACCCAGGGACCTTACCTACCTAATGTTGTTGTATTCTTGTTAGGTGCCTTCGAGTTGGTTCTGACTCTTAGCGACCCCCTAGAACAGTTTGTTTTGTTTACCTACCTAATAGTACTGTATTAAAAGAGGTAATACAGGTAATGGGCTCAGGGTTGTGCCTCTAACCGTGTGCCCAATCCCTCTGTTAAGACATCAACCCTCAGGCAAGCAAACTGGCTTCTCTCCTTGGCCCAGCCTGCTAGGAAGGACACCTGAGTTAGCTCAGAGGCTTCTCACCCTTGCCCAGAAGAGAGGCCAACCCCAGCCCCTACTAAATACCCTGCAGGCATCAATGACAAAAAGCCAGATGCTTCACACACCACAGGGCACTAGGTCATCCCACAAATTTCACATTGGGTTGCCCACCTAAGCATGCCCTGAAGAAATACTCAGCTGCCTCTGAGTCTTAGCCCAATGGCAGTAACTCACATTTCTTCAGTATTTCACATCGTCCTGGAGTACACCAATAAAGCTTTCCTGGGCACATGTGGAAAGCATTAGCAACTATGTGGATTCAGGCAAAGGGTAGTTAGTACCCAAATAAATCAGATTGGTGCTTTATCTAACAACCAGTAAAGGAAGGCCTGAATTCAAGATTTTCTGGCTGCAGACGAGGCTTAATGTTATAAAAAGAAAAAAAAAAATTACCCCAACTGGAAAGAACTAAAATCTTTAGGTATGCTAGTGCTTTCTCCTTAGCCAAAAATACATGTACACCAGTGTCATACCAGTTAATATCTTTCATGGGATATATTAAACAAAGATAAGGTATTCAGCAATTGTATGGAATTATGAAAAATTAGGCAGTGAGGTAAAAGAAATTCTTCGTTTTTCAAGTTAATCATTAACATTTCTCCGGGAAACAAACAACTGAGACTATTGTCTTATTTCCAAAGGTTGCCCACGGGTGAGTTAAAAAGCTAATTTCGTTAGATGCAATACATAATCCAAGGGTGGTCATACAATCATTGCATGCATATGTGTCTGACCACAAAAACAGCTCAAGGAATAAGAAGTTTCAAAGTTAATGTAAAGATAGGATATACGAGGACATTTTCACACAGCTTTTGAACATGAGTATGCATCAATCAAATGCACAAATAATGTATTCATCGTTTAAATATGGCCAATTGACCATTATTCAATACATGTCCAGTGCCATGGCAGAAACTGACTTCCTCTTCAGTGCTGGTCCTGGATTCTTAGAGCAAGAGGTATGGGCTGTGAAAACAAAACTTCAAAGAAAGCACCCAAGTAAAGCATCAAGGAGAGGGGGGAAAAAACAGGATATTAAAATTTTTAATAACCAAGAAATTAAAAAGAGAGATCAAAGTTATATAAAACATCAGTAAAGTTATGAGAAGTTACACTTTTTTCATTGCTAAATATAATTAAATTCCATTAAACAACTATCAGTAACTGGCTTTGAAATGTAAGGAAAGCACTTAGCGCAGTGCCTGGCTCATGTAAGTACTTTGTCATGATTATTATTAACTATTAACCCTTGTCCAGAAATTGGTCTTACCAATGGAGTATGTTACATCTTTTTTCTGCTCTTTGAATGTTTCTTCTTTGGAGAGCCAACGCTGAAGGAAGATTTTTGCCTCCTTGGGATAAAGCCTTGAAAAAAGAGATTCAAATCATGGTGTGACGAAGATACACCAGACACTTGCTCAGAGGCCTGGACAACTTTCATTTGCTGAGACTCTCAATGTATGAAGGGGGAAAGGAAATCCCAAAACAAGATTACAAAATTTATGTTTTAAAAACACAGTCACAAATTTATGTCTAAAAACAAAAATTACCCATTGCAAATTTACATTTTAAAAACAAAAATTACAACACATTGTGCTATGCCCAATAGAAAGACAGGATTTACTTTTAAGAAATCGAAATGTGTGGTCCTGGAATGAGAGAGACATTTCAATTTGCCTGAGGCCTGTAGTACTCCCTTTACCACCAAGACTGTGTAGAGCCTCAGAAGCCCATCTAGTCTAAATGTGAGGACCCCTGTGATGGGACAGCCTTCCAGGTGGCTGTCATGTCCTCCTCCCTGCTTCAGTACCTGACCACAGTGTCCCAACCCTTACATGTGTGAGGTAGCACGTGAGTCAGGTCAAAAACAAAGCCTGGTTTCCGCCATGTGATGGAATTTGTCTGCTGTGTAATCACTGGTTTCTTTGGGTATGCTGTGCGTATGAGGGTTAATAGACATGATGGATATTTTTGTACCATTACAAAAGGAAGGCAAGAAAAGAGACAACACTCTTCTATATTCATTTTAGCTACAGGGTTATAAGTTATTAGGTAAATCTTTGATCTTTCTGTGATTACAAAACTTAACATAATTTTCTAAGGTGATGATAGTTCTTGGTAAAAAGAAAAAAAAAAATGACAGACTCCAAATATAGCCAAAGTTTCCAAAGACTCACATCCATATCACAGCCTATGACAAATTAATATGTTAAGCCAGTCAGTTGGAGTATATTTGAGTATATGTCGAGCTCAGTTTTCTTTTTGGGCAATTTTTTTCATTTTCTGTGCTCTGGAACCTCCTCTGCCCTGGAAAGAGTCCCTGCAACTGATTATAATAATAATGATGATAATAACAATGATAATAGCTAATATATATCACATGCCACCCACCATGCCAAATCTTTTATATGCTTCATTTCATTTAATCCTCATAACAGCCTTATGAAATGGGTACTATTATTTTGTAGATAAAGAAACTGAAACTCAGAAGATTTAAGTAACTAGCCCAAGATCAGAGGATGAGTGAGTAGCAGGAACAGATCTTGGGCACGAAATTACTTCTGTCAAAGCCCCATAGTCTTAAGCACTACACAGCTTCCCCTTTGGTATATGTTTCCACCTCTGGCATAATTTAAAAAAAAAAAAAACAAAAACAGTTGCCGTTGAGACTATTCTGACTCATAACAACCCCAGGTGTGTCAAAGTTTTCCAATGGCTGATTTTTTGTAAATAGAACACCAGATGTTACACCCGAGGTGCTTCTGGGTGGACTTGAACCTCCAACCTATCAGTTAGCAGCTGAGTGAAAGGTTGTAGGTTCAAGTCCTCCCAGAGGCACCTCAGAAGAAAGGCCTAGAAATCTACTTCTGAAAAATTGGCCACTGAAAACCCTATGGAGCATAGTTCTACTCTAACACACTCATGGGAGTCACATGAATTTGAGTCAACTGGATACCAACTCATTGCTGGCATAATTTAGGTAAGGCTGTATGCTTCTTTAAATTGATAGTTCTCATTCTCCAGTGGTTAGCCTTGAGCTTTGTGGAGTGACTGGTTGGCCAACGTGTATATATAAGTATCAACAGAAGCCATAGAAGTTATTTGGCGGTGGTCATGTTCTTTCCATTGATTTGGAGTAATTCATTCTTAAACTCTTAGTGAACCAGTCAAGGTCCACTTTCAATGTCTTTTGATAATTTATGTATGCTTAAAAGAACCCAGAGAGTTAATTTTGACTTCAGGCCAGCTATCAATATTAATCAAATTATGATTTTCTTATGTGATGTTGTTGATGTTAGGTGCCATTGAGTCAGTTCCAACTCATAGCAACCCTATGTTCAACAGAACAAAACACTGTCCAGTCCTGCACCATTTTCATGATCCTTGTTATGCTTGAGCCCATTGCTGCAGCCACTGTGTCAATCCATCTCATGGAGGATCTTCCTCTTTTTCACTGACCCTCTACTTTACCAAGCATGCTGTCCTTCTCCAGGGACTGACCCCTCCTGATAACATGTCCAAAGTATGTGAGACGAAGTCTCGCCATGCTTGCTTTTTAAGGAGCATTCTGGCTATACTTCTTCCAAGATAGATACCCTGCTGGTATTTGAATACCAGTGGCATAGTTTCCAACATCACAGCAACAGGCTAGCCCCCACAGTACGACAAACTGACAGACGTGTGGGCGCCTGTCTTATGTTTTAAGGGCCCAAAACTGAAATTTACAATAAATTCACAGCTGCACATTAGACATTTTATATTTCCAGGTCTCTGGTGATTCAAGATATTAGGCCAAATCAGCATCTGTTAAACTCTGATGCACAGAAATATTATGTCTATCACGATACATTATGGGAGAGTCTTCAAATAAGAACAAACAATCCAACACAACAAAAAGAATAACACTTGGGTGCCTACTCAAACAGCATGCCAGTCCCAATACTGAACACTACGTAGAAACTGATCATATGCCCCTCATTTTACAGATAAATAAACTGATGCTCCCAGGATGTCATAACTTGCTGGTGGCCTCGCAGCTAGTAAAGGACAATGTGGGGATTCTAACAGAGGACAGACTCTTAACTGTTTCACTACCCTTATTCTCTAACCACACTATCAGTGCCTTGAACTTAGGGACAGATAAGAGTCTTCGAGTGACTGGGGCATAGAATGGAATCCTGCTTCAGGCAAGCCATTTAGTCACTTTTTCTGCCTAGAGACTATTTCTGGAGACAAAATGAAATGGAGAGTTATCTTCAATTGTGTCTATAATTCTGATTAAATAATCCAGCTCCTGAAGCCTCTATTGGTTTTAAATTCAGATTATCTAAAAAGATAGAAAAATCACTCAATTATGCACATTCATCATCTTTTCCAAGTATAAAATAGAAATATCAAATCAAGGCAGCAAATGGGGCTCATCTCGGGTGGAGGGGGCGTAAATCAAAATTAATACTTTTATTAGTCAAAAATACATTTACTCCAACATTGCCTTTGATGCTGAATCTCATTGTAAGTGCTCACTAGTTACTAGTTATTTTGTGGACCTCAGTGGACTCAGAATTGTTATTGTGTGCCATCGAGTCAATTATGACTCATAGTGACCCTATAGGCTACAGTAGAATTGCCCCATAGGGTTTCTAAGGCCATAATCTTTACAGAAGCAGTCTGCCACATTTTTCTCCTGTAGACCAGCTTGTGGGTTTGAACTGCAAACCTTTCGGT